>NC_056429.1:18686787-18901787 GCF_018296145.1 Oncorhynchus tshawytscha
GAAACTTGTCTAAATGTAGGGTGAAAGTAGTCATTGTGCTATACGGTGAAGTACGGAGTATAAGAAAAATACATTATTATGGAATTATTATGGTGGAAAGAACTGCGCATGTAGCCTACTTTTTGAAGTGATTTGTTTGACAATCAGATGAAACCTTCGAAACACAACCCCATAGACTGCAAAACACCCATGATATGTGCCTCTGAGCCTGTGCAGACTGTTAACAAAAACAGTAAACGAGATAAGATGGTTGCATGCCACAGTATCCCGTCTAAGATCATCATATCCCAGGCATCTTATCCTGGTTTCACATAACCGGGACACAAGCTTTTCAAGTTATTGTAAACGGGATATGATGTTTATATGTGTCAACACAAAAACAGAATGCTTGAGTATTCTGAATAATAACAGGATATTGGTGCGCATGTAAACGTGGTCACATCGTTGAAGCTGACTTCTCAGATTAATTTTTGTATATTTAACTAGGCAAGCAAGTTAAGAACAAATTCTTATTTTACAATGACGGCCTACCACGGCCTACAATGACGCCGAGCCAATTGTGCGCCACACTATGTGACTCCCAATCACGATGTGATACAGCCTGGATTCTAACCAGGGACTGTAGTGGCACCTCCTGCACTGAGATGCAGTGCCTAAGAATGCAGCACCACTCGGGAGCGATGTTGCTTGTTGTTTTATTTAGCTACTTAGTTGTCATTATTTCGAACAAAATTGCCACTATTATCTGAATTACAGTTAATCAAAGATTATTTTACGAGTGGTCCCAACGATCGTCTCTCACCTCAGATGGAGAGATGAGAGCATCTTCACTGAGGAGCAAGCAAGGTATGTTAAGCTAGCTAGCTAGTTAGGTACATGATGCATTAGCTAGACTTTATAAACTATCAGCCCTTCACTACTCTTCTTTGTATTGTTCAAGGTAGGCTATAGCCTGTGATGTTAGAGTGACAGTACTATTGAAGACAAGATGCTATAGCTAACGTTAGCCTAAATGTTTCACTGACTATTTCAGCAGACGTGGTATTTTTCATCCCTGTATCCCACAAAACAAGTTAGGTAGCTATCAAGTTAATGTTAATTAATTGAGCAAGAGGGAGAGAGAGGTATTGATAAGAGACGCACAGTGGTTTGAAGAAGAGAGCCCCTTCTTTGTGAGTGTGCGTGTATGTGTTTTTATAAATAAGACTGATAAAGCACTGAAACATATTTTTTTTCCTCTGGGTAAAATGGTGAAGGAAATGGGCAGGATCATGGATCTGTTGGCCAGCGCTGGATCCAAAATGGTCGTCACCATGAGGCACTTAGCTTAGGTAACAATGATGACCTAGTAGTTTGTTTGTGTGTGTTAAAAATCTCTTTGTATTTCTTTGTCAGAGAGAGAGTCAATAATCATGACTCGCAATATAAATATAAAATGAATTTCAATATGAATGAAATTCTTCTTGCCCACTGCAATCCTGGCCTTCAACAATACCAGGTCGCAGTCAATACACAACACTACCCAATAGCACACTAGTACTGTACTATTTTACATGCTTTTCTTCGGATATATATTAATGTTAATCAGAATGATCTTTTAGTGTTGTGAGTAGTATTGTTTTGTTCGATTAATCATGTAACAATCAACTCATTAGGATTTGGGGCTGTAACATCTGCTTCCAACTCACATCCCCTGAACGCAGCTCACTTTCCAGCCCACTTTCCAGCTCACACTCTCAAACACCTAGATCCCCTGAATGCAGCTCACTCTCCAGATTCCAATCACCTGTTCACACACCTGTATGTCATTATCACACACTATTTAGTTCAGTTCTTTGCACCACATCACTGTGAGGTATTGTTTGTTTTGTGACACGTCTTTCAGAGTGCTGGGATTCCCGTGAGTTACTCCTCCCGTGTATGATAGTTTTTTCCTGCCTCACTAACAACGCATTTTGCCTGTACCCTGCCTGTATTTTAGCCTATTGGATTCCCTGTTATCTCCCTATTGCCTGATCTCCCGGACTACGTTACTAGCCTTTTCCCTGCCTGCACTTTAGCCTATTGGATTTCCTGTTATCTACCTATTGCCTGATCTCTCGGACTACGTTACTAGCCTTTTCCCTGACGGTACTGTTGCCCTTTTAGACCCCCTGTGTATGACCTTCTGCCTGCCCCTGGACCCAGCTACCTGCCTCCTCCTGTGGTCCTTTGCTATAAACACCTGCTGCGCCCTGCGCTTGAAACCAGCTCTCTGTCTCCCCTTGTGTTCATTACAGGGGCACCATGGAAGAAGTTGTTTAACGAGTTACCATCTCCCGAATTAAACTCTAGATGATATATACGTTATATATATTGACAACAGTAATTTACTAATCATTACCTCATATCAATCTCATAATTCTGAACGTCACGTACTTCTTGCATCTGCACAAACCCCAGCTTTACTGATCATTCTGTACCACACAAACTGATTTATTATTATTATTTATTTCCTAACTAACTAAATGATAACACAGGATACACACACACATGGTATAGGTTATTGATTAGAAACTTCATACGATGGAAACGGGTTCCTAGTGGACTAACAACAACATGACAGATTGTTTATCAAAAGAGAGAGGAGTAGAGAGGGGAAAATGGAGAAAGAGAGAAAACACTAATACAATTGGAACTATGCTCACAGTAATCATAATACTTTGCCCCCGAACCGTCCCCAATTTGGAGTAAGAAGTCATGAACATATTTACGTGTTTGAATGTCTTCCTTTGTCGTTTATCTCTGTTGGGCCCAGGCCTTTGTGGAAAGGGTTCCGTTGGGCCTTCTCATGAGCTCTTAAGTGTAAGGCTCTGACTGTCCACAAGAGGCCATAATGTCCTTCTTCTTAATTGGCTGTGGCTTCAATGCCTTGTCCTGTAGTCTGAAGCAGAACTAACAGGTTGGTGTTTAATTTCCCTCGTTCTGGAAGAGTGGTCCACTGAAGACAGCTCATCAGCCAGGTCGATGATCCCCAGCGGGATGATGAGAGCAGTGTAGTAGACGGTGGTTTGAAGAGAGTAACAGGATGGTCCTACTTAAATTCACTTTCTTAGATACAGTACTTAGAACAGCTACTCAGCCGTAACATTGATTGTTAGAGAGGCTACTTTGTTGTCTTCACTTCGTGTTGATTTTCAGGGTTGTAACCAATAGAGACCTAAGCTGTAGCTTGAGTCCTTCTGGTCTGATATGTTCATTCTCAACTCATCCTTTATACACTCTGGTAAAAAGGGGGCGTTACATCATGCTGACTCTCTGAGCTCCCTCGGATGTAGCTACTTGCTGGAGCAAAGTATCATCAAAACTGTGATCTCGTTTGAAAACTAACATTTCATTCCTATCTTAACAAAAACACTTGCATCATCTTTGTACAGCATGTATACTGTTCAAGTTACAATATTTTTGTTAGAACATTTTTATTCCATTTTTAATGACATCACAAAATAGACATTCGTTTTCCATAGACGACCTCTCATCATTCCCCACATTTGGATGATAGGAATATTGCTCCAGTGTTCTCTTTTGGACGTTAGAGTTTTTTGGCGGCAAAACATCTCTGTAACAAAGTCACATTCCAATCATCAATATGAAAGGGTAAAAAGAGTCCTCTGCTTCATACAATTTATGACCGGGCATGAGGTGTCACAAAACCCCCCACACCTCTCACCCTCTGCGGGTGAGAGGGGTCTGATAGAAATTGATCCATTGTAAACCTGATATTTGGATCCTCACAGGAGAGTCATGACAAGAAACTAATGAGATTGTTCCTCCTGGCCATGGAGACATCTGCAACTCGTTCCAGTTATCATTTCAATTATCGTTATTTTTGCCATCTTTCATGCCATTCAGCGTTGTATATATAGTCAAATCAACCAACCTTTCTTTAATGGTTTTATTTTGAAGGATTTGTTATTGACGTTTCATAATCCCACTAAAATGTACATTATTTTGGCTCCAATTCAAATATATGTATCTGTCATTGTACAGTACAATAATTAGTTATAGTAATGATTATTTAATGCAAACAATACAAGCAGTGACTGTTTTAAAAATGGTGACGTTTCATATGGTATTAATTTGTAGATGTCCATCATCCATCATCCATTTCGTATCATATGTTACATATTGCAATGTGTACAATACAGTATGTTACGAATTCCAATTTGTTGTAAATAAAGTTAGCTAACTGCCTAATGCTAACGTTAGCTAGGTGGCTAACAATAGCTAGGCTAGGGGTTAAGAGTTAGGTTAAAGGGTTAAGGTTACTTACATGCTAAGTAGTTGCAAAGTAGCTCAAATGCTAAGGTTGTCCGTGATGCCTTTCCACTTTATACACCTACCCGCCCAACCAGCATACATCTGTTTTTGCCTTAAGTAACCTTCTGTCTTATATAACCATGGTGAACGTAACATATACTAATTTGAGCATCCCGGATGTACTTTTACTATGTTACGTCTAGTATATGAGACCAGGCTGAGACAGCAAACTTTAAGGATGAGACTGCATAACTTATCAGGGGAATTAAAATAATAAAAATGGGAGAGGGAATAGTGAGACCTCCCCACACTACATCATATGGCAGCTCTGATTTAGCCAGAAGGCACTGCGCGAATACAGGTAGGCCTATGTAGAAAAGTGGCAAATATTTCAACAAGCAGCAAGAAGACATACAGTGCATTTGGAAAATATTCAAACCCCTTGACTTTTTCCACATTTTGTTACGTTACGGCCTTATTCTAAAATGGATTACATAAAATGTTTTAATCATCAAACTACACACAATACCCCATAATTGCAAAGCAAAAACATATATATATATATATAAAATATAAAAAAAATGTATGTATTAAAAATAAGAAACTGAAATATCACATTTGCGTACAGTACCAGTCAAGTGTTTGGACACACTGACTCATTCAAGTTTTTTTTAAATGTTTACTATTTTCTACATTGTAGAATAACAATGGAACAACTATGGAATAACAAAAATGGAATCATGTAGTAACCAAAAAAGTGTTAAACTTAGATTCTTCAAAGTAGCCACCCTTTGCCTTGATGACAGTTTTGCACACTCTTGGTATTCTCTCAACCAGCTTCACCTGTAATTTTTTTTTAAGGAGTCTTGAAGGAGTTCTAAAATATGCTGAGCAGTTGTTGGCTGCTTTTCCTTTACACTGCGGTCCAACTCATCCCAAGCCATCTCAATTGAGTTGAGGTCGGATGCCAGGTCATCTGATGCAGCACTCCATCACTCTATTTCTTGGTCAAATCACTCTACTTCTTGTCCAGCGTGGAGGTGTGTTGGGTCATCGTCCTGTTGAAAAACGAATGAGCGCAAACCCGATGGGATGGCGTATCACTGCAGAGTGTCAGCGGCAAAGCACTCCCACACCATCACACCTCCTCCTCCATGCTTCACGGTGGGAACCACACATGCGAAGATCATCCGTACACCTACTCTGCGTCTCACGAAGACATGGCGTTTGGAACTTAAGATCTCAAATTTGCACTCATTAGACCAAAGGACAGATTTCCACCAGTCTAATGTCCATTGCTCGTGTTTCTTGGCCCAATCAAGTATCTTCTTATTTTTTTATGTCCTTTAGTAGTGGTTTATTTGCAGCAATTCAACCATGAAGGCCTGATTCACACAGTCTCCTCTGAACAGTTAATGTTGAGATATGTCTGTTACTTGAACTCTGTGAAGCATTTATTTGGACTGCAATTTCTGAGGCTGGTAACTAATGAACTTATCCTTTGCGGCAGAGATAATTCTAGGTCTTCCTTTCCTGTGGCGGTCCTCATGAGAGCCAATTTCATCATAGCGCTTGAAGGTTTTTGCGACTGCACTTGAATAAACTTTTCATATTGACTGACCTTCATGTCTTAAAGTAATGATGGACTGTCATTTCTCTTTGCTTATTTGAGCTGTTATTTTACCAAATAGGGCTATCTTCTGTATACCACCCCTACCTTGTCACAACATAACTGATTGGCTCAAACGCATTAAGAAGGAAAAAAAATCCACAAATGAACTTTTAACAAGGCACTCCTGTTAATTGAAATGCATTCCGGGTGACTACCTCATGATGTTGGTTGAGAGAATGCCAAGAGTGTGCAAAGCAGTCATCAAAGCAAATGGTGGCTACTTTGAAGAATCTCAAATCTCAAATATATGTTGATATGTTTAACACTTTTTTGGTTACTACATGATTCCATATGTGTTATTTCATAGTTTGATGTCTTCACTATTATTCTACAATGTTGATAATAGTGAAAATAAAGAAAAACCATGGAATGAGTAGGTGTGTCCAAACTTTTGACTGGTACTGTAAGTATTCAGACCCTTTACTCAGTACTTTGTTGAAGCACCTTTGGCACCGATTTCAGCCACGAGTGTTCTTGGGTAGGACGCAACAAGCTCGGTATACCTATATTTGGTGAGTTTCTCCCATTCTTCTCTGCAGATCCTTTCAAACTTTGTCCGGTTGGACAGCAACTTTCAGGTCTCTCCAGAGATGTTCAATCGGGTTCAAGTCCGGGCTCTCGCTGGGAAACTCAAGAACATTCAGAGACTTGTCCCGAAGCCACTCCTGCCTTGTCTTGGCTGTGTGCGTAGGATTATTGTCCTGTTGGAAGGTGAACCTTTCCCCCAGTCTGAGGTCCTGAGCGGTCTGTAGCAGGTTTTCAAGGATCTCTCTAAACTTTGCTCCACTCATCTTTCCCTTGATCCTGACTATTCTCTCAGTCCCTGCCGCTGAAAAACATTCCCACAGCATGACACTGCCACCACCATGCTTCAGTGTAGGGATGGTGCCAGGTTTCCTCCAGTCGTGACGCTTGGCATTCAGGCCAAATAGTTCAATCTTGCTTTCATAACACCAGAGAATCTTGTTTCTCATGGTCTTAGAGTCCTTTAGGTGCCTTTTGGCAAACTCCAAGTGGGCTGTCATGTGCCTTTTACTGAGGAGTGGCTTCTGTCTGTTCTCTCTACCATAATGGCCTACTTGGTGGAGTGCTGCAGATGTGACTGTCCTTCTGGAAGGTTCTCCCATCTCCACAGAGGAACTCTGTCAGAGTGACTGGTCGGGTTCTTGGTCACCTCCCTGAACAAGGCCTTTCTTCCCCGAATGATATTTTTGGCCAGGAGGCTAGCTCTAGGAAGAGTCTTGGTGGTTCCAAACTTCTTCCATTTAAGAATGATAGAGGTCACTGTGTTTTTGGGGACATTCAATGCTGCAGACATTTTTTGGTACCCTTTCCCAGATCTGTGTCTCGACACAATCCTGTCCCGGAGCTCTACGGATAATTCCTTCAACCTCATGGCTAGGTTTTTGCTCTGACATGCACTGTCAACTGTGGAACCTTATATAGACAGGTGTGTGTCTTTCCAAATCATATCTAATCAGTTGAATTTAACACAGGTGGACTCCAATCAAGTTGTAGAAACATCTCAAGGGTGATCAATGGAAACAGTATGCACCTGAGCTAATTTCGAGTCTCAGATCAACAGGTCTGAAATCGTATGTAAAGAAGGTATTTCAGTTGTTGTTGTTTTTTTATATAAATTTGCAAAAATATTTTTTTGCCTGATTCCACTTTGTCATTATTGGGTATTGTGTGTAGATTGTTGATTACAAAAAATGTATTTAATCCTTTTTATAATAAGGCTGTAACGTAACAAACTATGGAAAAAGTCAAGGGGTTTGAATACTTTCGGAAGCACTGTATATGTTATAACAGGGTGCTTAATTGAATTGGGGTATTTTTTTTATATGAAACATACAGTAACATACAAAATTCTCCCAACATTTGCAGGACAATGTAAACCACACCAATGTAATCTTTAGGATGCTGAAGCGCAGGAATGTTTATCATATTGTTATTTTTCCCAGAACACAAAAGTATTTATTTTATGATTAGTATTCAATGAAGGTCTGATGCTAAATGTGCAGTGCATTCAGGTCCAGGATCAGTTGCCAAAAGTTGTTGAACATTGCAGATAGACATGCAATGAAGAGCTGACATGATTCTCTGTTCTACATGTTGTTGTACATATATTCAGAATGGAGTCAAACTCTCTCCAGTGACGATGCTGTAGATTACGCTTCTTCCAGCAGAGGGCTGCAAAGGTAAACTATTGGGACTGTTGGCAATGGGGCATTGAGTGAGGGAACGACCTATGGAGCCAATGAACTAGCGTGACATAGTGCCAAACCACAGATAGACAGGCAGATGTTGATATTAACTTTAAATCAGTCCAATGACGGATCAGAAATTAGTGTGTAAAGGATGTCACGCTGCTTGCTTAGCAAGTACCACTTTCTCACGATTTGGTCCATACCTGGCGCAAACTCAGGACCTCTGCCTTGCTAGCACACGTGACCGTCCTCCTGAAAAGTCAGCGCCGTGTGAAATGCTAGTTATTCGCTGGCGCAAATCGGGACACTTCAGGCTGAGAAGTAAGTTTCACACATCCCGTGCTACGTTAGCACCCTAAATCCCAATAAGAATTTTCTTCTGTAGTGTGGAAAGAGAATAATGATTATGTGTTAGGCAGCTGCACAGTGCTAATACGGATGTTGACTACAGTATGTGCTAGGAACCTGCACAAAGTGCTAAGAGGGATGATTAAACAGTTTTGCCTATTACTGGTTCAAAAAACATTAGCTATAACTGCTCTTCCAAAATATACAAAATACTGCTATCATAATCAAATACACATTTTACAAATATTCAAGAACAGTGTAATCTTCACATAATTTCTGATCCTATTCTAATTAATCTGCAGAACGCAAATGATGTCAGCCCTTGTGATTGGGCACGGAAGGCCCTCTAGCACAGCCTAGCTCCATTCCATTGTGACCTCTCTTCCAGCATCCAAGGTCTCTGTCACATTAGCATTTTCCTGCATATCTCTGAGACTTGGGTCCCGATGAGAAACACTGTCACTGCTGGTCACCAGGCTTCCCACTGCTTTCCTAAGCCTAAAAGAGGAAACTGATCAAATACACTGCACGCTTGCCCTTTATAAGTTGTTTAGAAAGCACAGAAAGGGCAAATCTCTGTGCCAGGCAATCTGTGTCTGATAATAATTAAATTACTGGCTATTACCAGTTAGGAAATTATACTTAGAATTATCCACATAAAATCTGACTTACAACACATTATGATCAACCACAATAGCTTTTAAAGATTACAAAATGCACTGGGGGTACAAAACATTAAGAACACATGCCTAATATTGAGTTGCAATCAGACAATGACGAATTAACAAAGGTTATATAGCAAGTAATTTAGAAACTGAGACAACAAATCTGAACACCCAACAACAACAATATACATACACAAAACATTTTGTATACATTTTCAGATGGGGTGCAGTCTGAGGGCATGTCACTATTGCTAAATACACCACCACCATCTGATCCCATAGCAAATTGTGTCTGGTTTTGTTTGTGATCACTCACCTGTACACCAGGATTATATATTTTTCACTTCGTCATTCAGGGTACTTTACGTAACAAATCCATTTGAAAAATGAAACTAGTCAAATGTGAAGCAGCATTTAATGCTGTTGAATGACAGATGAGGTTGGACGTCTCCTGTAATGTAGTTTGCATTTGGAGTCATTCTGTATGGTTTTAGCTTGGGAGTGTACAATATAAAATACTGTTAAGCAGGGCTTCATTTGAGCGAGCCGGCACCTCTCAGTTTTTGACTGCTTCTTTCCAGAACCCATTTATCAGGATCCGGTACCTCTCATGGCATGACAAATAATTCTCACAGTTTGAAATGTAAAAATCATAATAAAAGCTATCAGAGTTAATTCAAGTTCTCCTTTGTAATTCTCCTGGCTGCCCCCTGAAAAACGCAATGTTAAAACGTGCCTAATATTCTAAGAATTGATTTGTGTTGGTCAGCGGGAGTTTATGGTTGGCGCAACACTGTAACCTTTCTACACCACGCATGGCCATAGCTGCGGTGAGAGAGAGAAGACAGCATCTATCCCTCACATAACTAGAATGAGATTCACTTTCTATGAGCTCTGTCCCTCTCCCTGTTCTGATTGACATGAGCCTCTCAACTCTCATATCTCCAGAGTTGCACTTCATCATTAATTTCCTTATAGAATCATATACGCAGGGGGGGGTGCTGAAGGTGCCACAGCACCCATGATGAATTCAAATACATTTGCCAAAGTAATAGAATTACCTCCATGTTCAGAAAGAAATGACATAATTCTGAATACTACATCAGGAGTTGGACTATAATTTAGCTACAGAGAATCAATATATATATATTTTTTTTAAATAGCCTTGCTGTGGATTGTGTGTAGCCCAATCACAAGGCATGCTGAGAGTCAGGAACGCGAGGCAAATCTGTCAGTGAACAGCATGCAGCCAAAACAAGCCTTTCGCAATATTTAAAATGCAATTGCGAGAAAACACAGGTTGGAAATTAAAGGGATCCTGCCGAAAAGACAATACTAATCTGATTGTAGGCTACCAAGTTATCAACTTCCAAATAGGCCTATTAAGCAAACAGCATTGTCTTACAAAGTAAAACGAGAGCGACAAGCTTTTGGCACGAGCGCATCGGCCATGTCCATGAGTGAGCTGCTCATCATTGGTTGAGTCAGTGAAACTGGAAACCTTTTTATGACTATATTTTCCTCCTCATATTGTACAATATGTGTCTCCACAAACCTAGGCCTAGGCTACTGATGGATTCAAGACAAGGTCATTTTTATTGATCTCAGATTCTCAGTTTGTCAGTGTCAAAGTAGCCTGACAATTTAATAATTTGTGAGGTATAAAAAATATTCTGCTAGTCTCCAGTCATCTAAAATGATGTAGAATTGCATGAAATATAAAAGGCCACATTTTCCCCAGACCCTAGACTACAAATGTTTGCCACATGTGTGCAACTTCTACAAGCGCCTCTACTATACTGCTCTATGCCAGTAAGCAAAAGTGGTGATAATGCATGCAATGCTTTAATATAAAGGTCATTTTTTCCATGTGTTCCCATACCTCAGAGCCCCAGGTCACCCTCCCCTTTTAAGAACCTTAAAAGGGGAGGGTGCACTGCAGAGAGACAGATGGAGCTGTGCAGGGGTGTTGTGTTTTGAATCTTAACAGTCAATGGGATTTAGTGACATCTTTAACTATCATCCAGACTCCTCTGCACAAGATAAACCACAATACACAAATAGCAAATGAGAAAAAATGTGTCTGTACCAAATCCATTTACCTATTTACTTTTTGTTGATACAGACATTTACAAATACAAAACAAAGTTTTAGTACATTGTCTTAGATCACCTAATGTGTTGATTTCTGAACCAATAGGGATCCGAATCATAAAGTCCCAAGTTATTATTGTGTCCCCATCTGAGTCTACTAGTAGTTCTGACTCAAATCATCTTCATGTTGAACTTGCGGGCCCCTCCTTGTCCGCCGCTTGCTGCAGGGCCGTCCACCTTTCTGAAAGAGTACTCAACTGAGAAGTTGTTCTTGTGCTGTCCCCGGCCCTGACTCCATGCGAACAGCATCAGGAAACAGAAGACCACCACCCCAAGGAACAAGCAACACCCCATGGCTGTGGATATCAGGATTGTCTTGAGGTCCAAGGTGAACTTGAGGAAGACCTTGGTGTCGTTCAGATTGGTCTCGTTGAGGTCACCTGTGTAGTATGTGCGGTTGGCCATGAGTGCAGCGTCCAGAGGCAGTGAACTCACGGTCAGCGTGGCAAAGTAGGTGGCATTGCCCCCGGCATTGCTGGCAATGCAGATGTAGGTGCCGGTGTCGGTCAGCTGGGCGTAGCGAATCTCCAGCGTTCCCTCGGGTAGGACGGTGACACGTCCAGTACTCTTGGTAGTGATCCGGCGGCGCTGGGGAGATACCCAGAAAATGATAGGTGTGGGCTCACCCTCCGCACGGCACACAAAAGACACCACCTGGCCCTCCCTGGCAGTCACTGGCTGCAGCTTCCTGTTGCGTATCTTGGGCTTCTGGCAGGTAAAGTGGTCGAAGAGGGCAGAGTCTGAGAATGCGCTGAGGGCCCTGCCCTGCACCTCCATGGGGCCTGCACACACTGGGGACTTCCCTTCAAAGTTGAGGGTCTTCCTGCGCTGGAGGATCCAGAGCAGGCGGCAGTCACAGGACAGTGGGTTCCCATCCACACGCAGCGTCTCCAGGGTATTGACAGACTGGAAGGCACCCTCCTCCAGGGTTACCAGGGCGTTAGTGGACAGGTTGAGCAGGTGGATCTGCCGAAGGCCGCCGAGGGCGTACGGCTGCACCGTCATCAGGTTGGTGTTGACCAGGTGCAGCTCCTTTAGACGGACCAAGTCCCTCAGGGCCCAGGACTCCAGCACAGAGATGGGGTTGTATGAAAGATTGAGGCTGATGAGGTGGGGCAGGCTGCGCAGGGCGGCCGTGGGCACGGAGGTGATGTTGGTGTTGGTGATCGACAGCCAGGACAGGTTAAGGCCCTGGAGGCTGTGGGGGGAGATGTGCTCCAGGAAAGGCCAGTGGTCGATCTCCAGCCCCCGCAGCCCGCCCAGTTTACGGAAGTTCTGGTCCTCCAGGGAGGAGATGCTGAGGTAGCGCAGGCGCAGAGTGACCAGGCTGCGGAGGTAGGACAGAGACTGGCTGGAGATGGAGGTCAGGTTACATCTCTCAATGGTGAGCTCCCTCAGGCCCACCAGGCCCAGGAAGGCCTTGTTGGAGATGTAGACCAGGTCGTTGTCACCAACTTCCAGGTTCCTCAGGCTTTTCAGGTCCTGGAAGGTGAAGTCCAACAGGATGACAATCTTGTTCCCGCTCAGGTCCAGTGTGGTGAGGTTGGTGAGGCGTAAGAAGGCGCCCATGGGGACCAGTTTGAGCTGATTCCCCCTCAGCGACAGCACCCTCAGGCTCTGCAGGCTGGAGAAAGCGTTGGGCTCCAGGACGGTGATGATGTTCTCACTCAGGTCCAGCTCCTCCAACCGAGGGAAGGAGAGGAGGTCGCCATGCTCCACCCAGCGAAGCCTGTTCCCACTCAGGTCCAGCAGACGTGTGTCCGAGGAGATGCCGTCGGGGAAGGCAGACAGACGCTTGCCCTGGCATGCCACAGACTTCAGCCTGGCCATGCACTCACAGCGCTGGGGACAGCCTTGGCTCTGAGTGGAGGCCACAGTAGTCAGCAGCAACAGTAGCAGGCCAGGCCACCCCAGGCCTGGAACGGCTGCCATGTCCCCTCACTACCTTTGCACCACTGGGGCTGGATCACTGCACCAGACACCTGTCCACAGAGACCAAGAGAGAGAATGAAACAGACAAAGACAAATCAGTGCATGTATATCCCCTCCAACAGTTGAGATCAAACACTGTAAATTAGTAGAATTACAATTACTGGTTTTAATTAACTTCGCACTGAAGTACAATTACAGCTAGTGCTCTGAGTCAAGTCTCAGAGGGTTACACACCATGGGAAACCCGGTCTGAGTTCCCAGTAAATTATTATTCTGTTTAGAGGAAGGACCCCAGAAGATAATGAGTGAAAAGTTAATTTACTCATCATAAATAGGTCAGAAACAATGGTGTGATCTAAAGATCACACCAAGACTCTGTCTGACTGACTCATACCCTGTTTGTTATGCCTCCATGCTCCAACATCAAGCAATACCGCTGGGCAGAAAATCTAGTGTTCAATCTGGGAGCGAGTGCTATAGTGTTCAATTGACTCTTTAGTGTAGCTCTCAGGCAACGTCACCCATCACACAAGGCTACGACCCAGCGCACAACACTATAATACTTCCATTACATCTCCATATTGTCTCTCTGAAGCTTGAAAGAACTCTGCCTGGATCTCATATAACAGACCACTCCACAGGATAATGACCACCTGCATCAGAGCGTTAATCCCTTCCTCAATCCATCATTTTCTCCAGTTTATACCTTTGACATGAAACATCCCAGGATTAACGCGTTCCATAACATCATATTCATTAAATGGTGGGCTTACGAAGGAGTAAATGTATTAAAACCCCATGAGACCTGTCACTCCCATTAGTTCATGCATGAGGAAGTCCCCAAGCCATGTGTTCTGTGTGTCACCCGAGCACACAGATACTCTACTTACTACAGGCCATAAATGAACACAGTGAAATCATGAACAGAGGAGCATGCCCTAGAATGGTTAAACATAGCAACGCCTCATGAAATATGCACTCTACACAGTGTGCCATAAATGTATGAATCAATTAGACGGAAATGCTGCTAAAGTCCCAGATTAATGTCATTTCCTTTGGGGGGTTATTAGTAAGAATTCTGAGAACTCTAACACTGTGTTATAGTCTCCTCCCCTCTGACACAATATGTTATGCACACACCCAACCCCCTCACACCTTCACACACACAACACAGGGTGTGATCAGAGAGGACTGTGACACTCAAGAGGAAACAGAAAAGGTCTGAGGATTTTCAACTCGCACGGATGATTTAAACATTCTTTTCATGTTCCTAAGATCTACACGCTCTGATTTAAATAGATCTTGAGACATAGGAATAAGTATACCCATTAGTCGACCTGTCACAGCCTAAAACTAGCTGATAATAATGTCTTCTGATCAGTTTAAAGGGATAAATGCATTTGTACAGTACAGCTTTGAAGAGACACAGGAAATGCATGTCAGGCATATTTAGGAAATGCAAATGCTATCGATTTCAATTATTTATTTTGCCAGGCTTAAGGACCACACAACGCAATCTAATTGCCCTTTAAATGTTACAGTATCTTCCTGGAAAGCCCATACAAGGTCCTTTTGAGCAAAATAAAATGATGGCCTACTTGATGGTCTTGTTAGCATATCTTTCTATGGGCCCTGTGTGATTTTCAAATTCATCAAATTTAAGCCGCAGAAGTATTGAATAAACAATGGGAGTGTAATATCATATGGCAATTCCCCAGACATGGGTCGATGTAAAAAGGAATGAATAATATATTAAGTCATTGTACTTATGGGGGGCACACAGCCAAGAACAATAGTTCTCCCATTTCTCCTAAAGAGACCATACTATACAGTACAGCGCCAGCCAGATGAACACAGACCGTGGAGTGGGTGGATACAGTGACCCTGAACTCATCAGTTCTCTGGCCGGAGCGAATTACCTAGCAGCCCCCGAAAACACCCAGAGAGATTCTGGCAACGTGTGGCTTTTCAGCTCCAAAGTACCAAGCACAGGTAAGCAACAGAGACGGATTTAGAATATAGAGGGGGTTGTGTTGCACCCCTCTATCTTTGCAACACTATATTCACCTCAGCCTCGTTTGTCCGCTTCTCGTTCACCTGTGTTTGCATAACAGCTATTTAGCGGACAAAGTGGATGGCAAATTCAGAAAATGTGTAGATGAGAAGAGCCGTTTACCAAATGATGTCTGTCCTTATTTACAGATACCAATTCAGAGTTATGGAGTTGAAGGGCTGACCTGAGGGCCTGTAATGTGAGGCCTCCACGTGATGAAACATGAGGGACATTAAGAGAGGACAGGGCAGAAGTTCTGCCAAACAAGACAAACGTAAACATGTCATCCCCCATGAATGATTGAGTGTGCATTTGGAAAATGTAGTGGAGTAAAAGTAAAACTTGTCAAAAATATAAATAGTAAAGTAAAGTACAGAGACCACAAAATACGACTTAAGTAGTCGTCATGCCCTGACCATAGAGAGCCCTTGGTTCTCTATGGTGTTTAGGTCAGAGCGTGACTAGGGGGGTGTTCTAGTCATTTTGTTTCTATGTTTTGGGATTGAGTATGGTTCCCAATTAGAGGCAGCTGATTATCGTTGTCTCTAATTGGGGATCATACTTAAGGATATGTGGGTGTTGGATACTGCTTAGAGGTAGCAAGGAAGAGGTGTGGGTGTGTGTAGCGCTCTCCAGCAGGCAGCACATCTAATCTCTCCAGCAGGCAGCACATCTAATCTCTTCAGCAGGCAGCACATCATCTAATCTCTCTAGCAGGCAGCACATCATCTAATCTCTCCAACAGGCAGCACATCATCTAATCTCTCCAGCAGGCAGCACATCATCTAATCTCTCCAGCGTTTCCACTACAAGTGATAGACTCGCATCGATTTCAGCTCCACCACCATACCCACTCACACTTTACATAAGCATGTCCTCCTCAGTCTAAAACACAGTACTTCTCTCTGAGGTTCCATCATCAGAAGTAGTAATACCCAGCCAGCATGGGGAAGCCTGTGGGCACTTGGCATAGTTGGCCAGCATGAAAATCGATTCTCTGGATGGGCTCTATTTCCCAGACTTCCCCTCTACCTTCCAACTCATAGTCCTATGATGGATCACTGCTGCAATACCAGTCTGGGCCTTGGGCCCTCCACAGCAGCCAAGGACACGCAGCCACCACTGGAGGACAGCAGGCCAGGAGTGGTATGGGGAACCACTGTGGACATTATGGTGACAGGGCAGGTCGGAGGAGATGGACAAGGAGGTAAATAGCACACGTAAGTGTGTTTTTGTTCTCAGGCGATATGCAAAGTACTGTGACTGATGATGGCTGCTGTCTGCTCTACAATGGATGTCGTATTATGTTCATGTGTTCTTCGGGCTTTATAGAGGGACTAAGAGGTACTGTTTAGATGATTTATAGAGGGACTAAGAGGTACTGTATAGAGGCTTTATAGAGGGACTAAGAGGTACTGTTTAGATGATTTATAGAGGGACTAAGATGTACTGTATATAGGCTTTATAGAGGGACTAAGAGGTACTGTATAGAGGCTTTATAGAGGGACTAAGATGTACTGTATAGAGGCTTTATAGAGGGACGAGGATGTACTGTATAGAGGCTTTATAGAGGGACTAAGATGTAATGTATAGAGGCTTTATAGAAGGACTAAGAGGTACTGTATAGAGGCTTTATAGAGGGACTAAGAGGTACTGTATAGAGGTTTTATAGAGGGACTAAGAGGTACTGTATAGAGGCTTTATAGAGGAACTGAGGTACTGTATAGAGGCTTTATAGAGGTGTAAGAGGTGCTTTATAGAGGTTTTATAGAGGGACTAAGGTACTGTATAGAGGCTTTATAGAGGAACTGAGGTACTGTATAGAGGCTTTATAGAGGAGTAAGAGGTGCTTTATAGAGGTTTTATAGAGGGACTAAGGTACTGTATAGAGGCTTTATAGAGGAGTAAGAGGTGCTTTATAGAGGTACTTTATAGAGGCTTTCTATTAAAATCATCAGTGATTACTTTGTATCGTATGGAGAAACCCAATGGCACACAGAGGATGGGAGTAAGAATGTGATGTTGTCTAACATGCATATTTGATAAGGGAAAACCGGAGGGGGCTTATGGGTCTTTTTGTTATAAATAATGGGGCCAACTTATACTACTTGACATATAGGGCCTAACTTTTATCCCCCCTCCCCAAATAGTAGGCAATTCCCAATTTAAGAAGAATGCATTTTCTGGGGACCTTGCCAATGCATTGTTATTCAAAATATTATGACATTCTAAAATATGTGAGAATAATGTGGACATTGCCTGACTAAATAGATTTGATACATGCATTGCGATTTTTCTGTAGCCTATGTGGCTGCCGCAGGCACACATAACAAAGCCATGAATAGGGGTAGTATTCATCTCACCATTTGAATAGTACCATCACTGTTTTTATAATGACAAACTGACCAAAAACAAGGTTCCTTTTTTAATGGAAGAATTTCTCTGGAAAGCAAAGTTGAAGCCGACATTAAACGCTGTCATCCTTATAACAACCACACATGGTTTTAAAGGTGCACTATGCAGAAATCTGCCATTTCCTAGTTGCTGAAACTTTAATAGTTCGCCTAATGTCCGTTTGTATGACAAAACAAGTAAGTATAGTGTAGAGAATCATTGTACCATCTAAACCTCTGTGAAATATATTTTCCATTACCCAAAAAAGATTGTTGTTTCAGCTGTTTGAAGCTGGTGTTTATGCAAAAACAAAACTTAAGAACGGTAAGCATAGATTTATAGATCTATAACTCATATGTCTATGTGAATTTGGTCAGGTTGCCCAAAAAGTTACATATGTATTGCCACTGATGCTACAGAGTAGTACAACATCCTTCAATTGAAGCAGCTGGAAACAAAGTGAAAGTGGCCACATCTCTCACAAAAATGGATCAAGAATGATATCAAGGATAATTATAAGGGAGCATGAGAACTTCTAAATTGGCTACAATAATTGCAATGCATTTTCAAGCACCGAATTGAGGAAATGTCTGATTTTCAAGGTAGGCCTTTCCAATACTTGAATTTCTGAGCTCCACATTCAAGTTCAAGTAAAGTAGGCTACTTCAAGCCCCTTATATTGTTTCAAATTGCAGGTGCAACATGGAAAGCAAAATGTATTTGTCATGATATTTCATTACCAGATGATGTTGTGAAGAAGCCCACTAGGCCATGTAATCCGTTGTCATTATACACAGAATACTTAGAAGGAATAGCGTTGGGTAGTCTTTCCTACACATAGCGTATGTGTAGGATAGCGTAGCGTTGGGTAGTCTATCCTACACATAGCGTAGGTGTAGGATAGCGTAGCGTTGGGTAGTCTATCCTACACATAGCGTAGGTGTAGGATAGCGTTGTGTAGGATAGCGTAGCGTTGGGTAGTCTATCCTACACATAGCGTATGTGTAGGATAGCGTTGTGTAGGATAGCTGTTCGGGTAGTCTATCCTACACATAGCGTAGGATAGGTGTAGGATAGCGTTGTGTAGGATAGCGTGGGGCGTTAGGATAGCGTAGTCTATCCTACACATAGCGTAGTGTGCGTTGTGTAGGGATAGCGTTGTGTAGGATAGCGTAAGGCGTTGGGTAGTCTATCCTACACATAGCGTAGGTGTAGGATAGCGTTGTGTAGGATAGCGTAGCGTTGGGTAGTCTATCCTACACATAGCGTAGGTGTAGGATAGCGTTGTGTAGGATAGCGTAGCGTTGGGTAGTCTTCCTACACATAGCGTCAGTTGTGAGGGATAGCCTTGTGTCCAGGAAGCGAGGGTGTGTAGGATAGCGTTGTGTAGGATAGCGTAGCGTTGGGTAGTCTATCCTACACATAGCGTAGGTGTAGGATAGCGTTGTGTAGGATAGCGTAGCGTTGGGTAGTCTATCCTACACATAGCGTAGCGTTGTGTAGGATAGCGTTGTGTAGGATAGCGTAGGACTGCGTTAGCGTTGCTATGTAGGTCTATTTTATCTATCCTACACATAAGCGTAGGTGTAGGATAGCGTTGTGTAGGATAGCGTTGTGTAGGATAGCGTTGCGTAGCGTCTATCCTACACATAGCGTAGGTGTAGGATAGCGTTGTGTAGGATAGCGTAGCGTTGGGTAGTCTATCCTACACATAGCGTAGGTGTAGGATAGCGTTGTGTAGGATAGCGTAGCGTTGGGTAGTCTATCCTACACATAGCGTAGGTGCAGTAGGATAGCGGTGTAGGGATAGCGTTGTGTAGGATAGCGATAGCGCGTTGGGTAGTCTATCCTACACATAGCGTAGGTGTAGGATAGCGTTGTGTAGGATAGCGTAGCGTTGGGTAGTCTCCTACACATAGCGTAGGTGTAGGATAGCGTTGTGTAGGATAGCGTAGCGTTGGGTAGTCTATCCTACACATAGCGTTAGGTAGGATAGCGTTGTGTAGGATATAGGAGCGTTGTGTAGGATAGCGATAGCGTAGCGTTGGGTAGTCTATCCTACACATAGCGTAGGTGTAGGATAGCGTTGTGTAGGATAGCGTAGCGTTGGGTAGTCTATCCTACACATAGCGTAGGTGTAGGATAGCGTTGTGTAGGATAGCGTAGCGTTGGGTAGTCTATCCTACACATAGCGTAGGTGTAGGATAGCGTTGTGTAGGATAGCGTAGCGTTGGGTAGTCTATCCTACACATAGCGTAGGTGTAGGATAGCGTTGTGTAGGATAGCGTAGCGTTGGGTAGTCTATCCTACACATAGCGTAGGTGTAGGATAGCGTTGTGTAGGATAGCGTAGCGTTGGGTAGTCTATCCTACACATAGCGTAGGTGTAGGATAGCGTTGTGTAGGATAGCGTAGCGTTGTGTAGTCTATCCTACACATAGCGTAGGTGTAGGATAGCGTTGTGTAGGATAGCGTAGCGTTGGTAGTCTATCCTACACATAGCGTAGGTGTAGGATAGCGTTGTGTAGGATAGCGTAGCGTTGGGTAGTCTATCCTACACATAGCGTAGGTGTAGGATAGCGTTGTGTAGGATAGCGTAGCGTTGGGTAGTCTATCCTACACATAGCGTAGGTGTAGGATAGCGTTGTGTAGGATAGCGTAGCGTTGGGTAGTCTATCCTACACATAGCGTAGGTGTAGGATAGCGTTGTGTAGGATAGCGTAGCGTAGGTAGTCTATCCTACACATAGCGTAGGTGTAGGATAGGTGTAGGATAGCGTTGTGTAGGATAGCGTGTAGGATAGCGTTGTGTAGGATAGCGTAGTCTATCCTACACATAGCGTAGGTGTAGGATAGCGTTGTGTAGGATAGCGTGTAGCGTTGGGTAGTCTATCCTACACATAGCGTAGGTGTAGGATAGCGTTGTGTAGGATAGCGTAGCGTTGGGTAGTCTATCCTACACATAGCGTAGGTGTAGGATAGCGTTGTGTAGGATAGCGTAGCGTTGTGTAGTCTATCCTACACATAGCGTAGGTGTAGGATAGCGTTGTGTAGGATAGCGTAGCGTTGGGTAGTCTATCCTACACATAGCGTAGGTGTAGGATAGCGTTGTGTAGGATAGCGTAGCGTTGGGTAGTCTATCCTACACATAGCGTAGGTGTAGGATAGCGTTGTGTAGGATAGCGTAGCGCGTTGGGTAGTCTATCCTACACATAGCGTAGGTGTAGGATAGCGTTGTGTAGGATAGCGTAGCGTTGGGTAGTCTATCCTACACATAGCGTAGGTGTAGGATAGCGTTGTGATAGGATAGCGTAGCGTTGGGTAGTCTATCCTACACATAGCGTAGGTGTAGGATAGCGTTGTGTAGGATAGCGTAGCGTTGGGTAGTCTATCCTACACATAGCGTAGGTGTAGGATAGCGTTGTGTAGGATAGCGTAGCGTTGGGTAGTCTATCCTACACATAGCGTAGGTGTAGGATAGCGTTGTGTAGGATAGCGTAGCGTTGGGTAGTCTATCCTACACATAGCGTAGGTGTAGGATAGCGTTGTGTAGGATAGCGTAGCGTTGGGTAGTCTATCCTACACATAGCGTAGGTGTAGGATAGCGTTGTGTAGGATAGCGTAGCGTTGGGTAGTCTATCCTGTCCACTCCGTGACACAAAAACATATGAAAACATGAACTTATTACCTTGATGCTTATTCTGTTAAATCAAACGAGACCCTCCTGTAAATCAAGCAGACAACAACAGATGATCAACATCCATTTGCTAGGAGTATTAGATCCAACGTGGATCCAGGCACAACTGTCTTCACCAGCTTAACAAATGAGACTCCAAAATATTCTGGACATTACTCGCAAACACCTTTTTTCCAGCACTGTTGTTGCACACACCAGCTGTTCATCACTTGACTGTCATTAGGAAAATTCCTTCCTAGATTAGATGATGTGAAGTTGTAATCTGAATGTAATGATATTAAAACAATTTGCTGATTTAATTATCAATGACTTATCCACAGCTGTAACAAGGAAAATCCTCACTGGTACCCTAGTTTATAGAAAGACCCTTTCTGTATACGTGAGTCGTTCTCGAAACAGCCGCTGAATAATACAAGTGAAAAAATGTCACAGTCCACGGTCATGACACACTGACAGTGACATAACCTTACCTGCGTCATTAGACCCCCCATCTACACATACCACTACCACCACTGATTCACAATCTACGATAGATGGGTGGATATGGATAACGTATGGATACTAGATCCATAGACAAGACAATGGTCCAGGCCAGCCCCTTCACCAGCAACCATTGTCTTATCTTTATTTTCTTCATTGTTTTTACAAACAAAATATTGTATTGACTACGTTGACTGACTATAAACGGTACCTCATTGTTGGGTGACAAATGGTAAACTGCCATTTTGTAAGAGCAGCATTCAGACAGCATTGCTCCGAGGTTAAACCGGGATTGGGTGAGGTCCTTGACAAACACTTCCAAACGATCTATCCGTCTAAGCGAAGTCAGTTTGAGTTAACGCCACAGAGTTGTTGCTCAAAAGAACATTAAGTTAAATGTCACCCTCCAATGACCCACACTCCATCACCGTAATGCTATGTGAAATATCCTCCTCTAGTTGCACACAATGATGCTATGAAGCCAGGGTGGCCTTTAAAATGTATGCAATGGTGTTATCTTACCAACTACCAACCTCCTAGGCTGTGCACCCAATGGCGTTATCTTACCAACTACCAACCTCCTAGACTGTGCACCCAATGGCGTTATCTTACCAACTACCAACCTCCGAGACTGTGCACCCAATGGCGTTATCTTACCAACTACCAACCTCCTAGACTGTGCACCCAATGGCCTTATCTTACCAACTACCAACCTCCAAGGCAGTGCACCCAATGGTGTTGTCTTACCAACCTCCTAGACTGCGCACCCAATGGTGTTGTCTTACCAACTACCAACCTCCTAGACTGTGCACCCAATGGTGTTATCTTACCAACTACCAACCTCCTAGACTGTGCACCCAATGGTGTTATCTTACCAACTACCAACCTCCTAGGCTGTGCACCCAATGGTGTTGTCTTACCAAACTCCTAGACTGCGCACCCAATGGTGTTGTCTTACCAAACTCCTAGACTGCGCACCCAATGGTGTTGTCTTACCAACTACCAACCTCCGCTCTTTCATTATCACCTCACTGTGGTTTCTTCTCTCTGTTGTTATTAAAAACCTTTTGGAGCAATATTCTTTCCCACAATATAAAGGACATAATTCAACTCCGAAATGACTTAATGCAATACATATTTTCTCACATGCTATAAAGGGTGCGTTCGTAAATGACCTCCAGTGTCAGATTTCACTCTAGGCCATTTGTAAATGTAGAGGGTTGAGACACCTGTCCCACTAGGCAGTGTTCAACGTCTAGTTTTGATTTGCATTTGCCTGAGTTGTCAACTAACGTGAATTCCCTGTGACATTTCACCATGTCATTGGATTTAGGTTAAAAGTGCGGTAAAAAAGAAAGACGAAATGCCCTTACATTGATGACTTTGAAATGACGTGGAAACAATGTTGATTCAACCAGTTTTTGTCCTGTGGGGTGGCTGTGCTTTCCAGATGTGGGTGTGGGCAGGTGGGACAAGGCGAGGAGCGTTGTAGTTAGTGACAGAGGGTCGTCCAGAGACAGAGACAGGGAAACAGAGGACTGGGCTGTGGTACAGTAAATAAGCATACGTGGCACCTGAGGCATGTAGACGCAGCCACCGGCAGTAGAACTCTTAAATGAACATCCTCTCCCTGACCCTATCCTCTACCCGTTACACAACATCACAGACATGGTGGAGGGATGACCACGGACTAGTAGTGCAACCCTACATCTTCATCAGACAAAGACAAGTGGTAGAGTATATGAAAATAGTAGATGTGTGTGTGTGTCTAGCTATATACAGTGGGGCAAAAAAGTATTTAGTCAGACACCATTTGTGCAAGTTCTCCCACTTAAAAAGATGAGAGAGGCCTGTAATTTTCATCATAGGTACACTTCAACTATGACAGACAAAATGAGAAAAAAAATGTAATGAATTTATTTGCAAATTATGGTGGAAAATAAGTATTTGGTCAATAACAAAACATTTTCTGTAAGTCTTCACAAGGTGTTCACACACTGTTGCTGTTTTTTTGGCCCATTCCTTTATGCAGATCTCCTCTAGAGCAGTGATGTTTTGGGGCTGTTGCTGGGCAATATAGACATTCAACTCCCTCCAAAGATTTTCTATGCGGTTGAGATCTGGAGACTGGCTAGGCCACTCCAGGACCTTGAAATGCTTCTTATGAAGCCACTCCTTCGTTGCCCGGGCGGTGTGTTTGGGATCATTGTCATGCTGAAAGACCCAGCCACGTTTCAACTTCAATGCCCTTGCTGATGGAAGAAGATTTTCACTCAAAATCTCACGATACATGGCCCCATTCATTATTTCCTTTAAGTCGTCCTGGTCCCTTTGCAGAAAAACAGCCCCAAAGCATGATGTTTCCACCCCCATGCTTCAGAGTAGGTATGGTGTTCTTTGGATGCAACTCAGCATTCTTTGTCCTCCAAACACGACGAGTTGAGTTTTTACCAAAAAAAGATATATTTTGGTTTCATCTGACCAAATGACATTCTCCCAATCTTCTTCTGGATCATCCAAATGCTCTCTAGCAAACTTCAGACGGGCCTGGACATGTACTGGCTTAAGCAGGGGGACACGTCTGGCACTGCAGGATTTGAGTCCCTGGCGGCGTAGTGTGTTACTGATGGTAGGCTTTGTTACTTTGGTCCCAGCTCTGCAGGTCATTCACTAGGTCCCCCTGTGTGGTTCTGGGATTTTTGCTCACCGTTCTTGTGATCATTTTGACCCCACGGAGTGAGATCTTGCGTGGAGCCCCAGATCGAGGGAGATTTTCAGTGGTCTTGTATGTCTTCCATTTCCTAATAATTGGTCCCACAGTTGATTTCTTCAAACCAAGCTGCTTACCTATTGCAGATTCAGTCTTCCCAGCCTGGTGCAGGTCTACAATTTTGTTTCTGGTGTCCTTTGACAGCTCTTTGGTCTTGGCCATAGTGGAGTTTGGAGTGTGACTGTTTGAGGTTGTGACAGGTGTCTTTTATACTGATAACAGGTTCAAACAGGTGCCATTAATACAGGTAACAAGTGGGGACAGAGGAGCCTCTTAAAGAAGAAGTTACAGGTCTGTGAGAGCCAGAAATCTTGTTTGTAGGTGACCAAATACTTATTTTCCACCATAATTTACAAATCAATTCATTTAAAAATCCTACAATGTGATTTTCTGGATTTTTTTTCTCATTATGTCTGTCATAGTTGAAGTGTACCTATGATGAAAATTACAGGCCTATCTCATCTTTTTAAGTGGGAGAACTTGCACAATTGGTGGCTGACTAAATACTTTTTGCCCCACTGTATTACACAGTTGTCTGGGCAACTTGCAGTATAAAAACAGAATAAATATCCTCTTATAGCCTTTGATTACTATGAAGTCATTGTAGAAAATCCATTTGGAAAGAACTCAATGGACTTGGATGTCCTGTGTAGCTCAGTTGGTAGGGCATGGCACTTGAAATGCAGGGTTGTGGGTTTATATTCCCACGGGGACCGGAATGAAAATGTAGGCACTCACTACTTACTTTAAGTCACTCTGGATAAGAGAATCTGCTAAATTACGTAAATGTCTGTTCTTGAAAAGTATGGTCATCAATTACCAAATGTAATGACTTGCAAACATCCTTGACCCTGCATGATTTTTGTGAAGTGCTCTGATTGTTTATGTACAGTGCCTTGCGAAAGTATTCGGCCCCCTTGAACTTTGCGACCTTTTGCCATATTTCAGGCTTCAAACATAAAGATATAAAACTGTATTTTTTGGTGAAGAATCAACAACAAGTGGGACACAATCATGAAGTGGAATGACATTTCTTGGATATTTCAAACTTTTTTAACAAATCAAAAACTGAAAAATTGGGCGTGCAAAATTATTCAGCCCCCTTAAGTTAATACTTTGTAGCGCCACCTTTTGCTGCGATTACAGCTGTAAGTCGCTTGGGGTATGTCTCTATCAGTTTTGCACATCGAGAGACTGAAATTTTTCCCATTCCTCCTTGCAAAACAGCTCGGGCTCAGTGAGGTTGGATGGAGAGCATTTGTGAACAGCAGTTTTCAGTTCTTTCCACAGATTCTCGATTGGATTCAGGTCTGGACTTTGACTTGGCCATTCTAACACCTGGATATGTTTATTTTTGAACCATTCTATTGTAGATTTTGCTTTATGTTTTGGATCATTGTCTTGTTGGAAGACAAATCTCCATCCCAGTCTCAGGTCTTTTCCAGACTCCATCAGGTTTTCTTCCAGAATGGTCCTGTATTTGGCTCCATCCATCTTCCCATCAATTTTAACCATCTTCCCTGTCCCTGCTGAAGAAAAGCAGGCCCAAACCATGATGCTGCTACCACCATGTTTGACAGTGGGGATGGTGTGGTCAGGGTGATGACCTGTGTTGCTTTTACGCCAAACATAACGTTTTGCATTGTGGCCAAAAAGTTAAATTTTGGTTTCATCTGACCAGAGCACCTTCTTCCACATGTTTGGTGTGTCTCCCAGGTGGCTTGTGGCAAACTTTAAACAACACTTTTATGGATATCTTTAAGAAATGGCTTTCTTCTTGCCACTCTTCCATAAAGGCCAGATTTGTGCAATATACGACTGATTGTTGTCCTATGGACAGAGTCTCCCACCTCAGCTGTAGATCTCTGCAGTTCATCCAGAGTGATCATGGGCCTCTTGGCTGCATCTCTGATCAGTCTTCTCCTTGTATGAGCTGAAAGTTTAGAGGGACGGCCAGGTCTTGGTAGATTTGCAGTGGTCTGATACTCCTTCCATTTCAATATTATCGCTTGCACAGTGCTCCTGGGATGTTTAAAGCTTGGGAAATCTTTTCGTATCCAAATCCGGCTTTAAACTTCTTCACAACAGTATCTCGGACTTGCCTGGTGTGTTCCTTGTTCTTCATGATGCTCTCTGCGCTTTTAACGGACCTCTGAGACTATCACAGTGCATGTGCATTTATACGGAGACTTGATTACACACAGGTGGATTGTATTTATCATCATTAGTCATTTAGGTCAACATTGGATCATTCAGAGATCCTCACTGAACTTCTGGAGAGAGTTTGCTGCACTGAAAGTAAAGGGGCTGAATAATTTTGCACGCCCAATTTTTCCGTTTTTGATTTGTTAAAAAAGTTTGAAATATCCAAGAAATGTCGTTCCACTTCATGATTGTGTCCCACTTGTTGTTGATTCTTCACCAAAAAATACCGTTTTATATCTTTATGTTTGAAGCCTGAAATGTGGCAAAAGGTCGCAAAGTTCAAGGGGGCCGAATACTTTCGCAAGGCACTGTATACATGGTACCTGTTCAACCACCCTGAAATACCTTCATTCCATTTCCTGTCGAGGAATTGAAAACTAAAATTAGTTTTGTAGCTTATAATATGTGGCAGAATAATGGCTAACAATTGAAGGTAGTAAATCTTCAGCCAGTAGAAAAACATGATGACATTGAGGATGAACAGCAGGAGCTTTATACCTGCATAAGGATGTCCATTGATTTCTGGCAGGGGGACAGAGTGCACTGTACAGTGCAGGACCTTAACATACACTGAACCAAAATACAAACACAACATTCAACAACTTCAAAGATTTTACTGAGTTAGAGTTCACATAAAGAAATAAGTTAAATAAATTCCTTAGGCCCTAATCTGTGGATTTCACATGACTGGGACAACAGATATCCATCTGTTGGTCACAGATACATTAAGAAAAAGTAGTGGTGTGAATCAGAAAAGCAGTCAGTATTTGGTGTGACCACCATTTGCCTCATGCAGCGCAACACATCTCCTTCGCATAGAGTTGATCAGGCTGACGATTGTGGCCTGTGGAATGTTGTCCCACTCTTCAATGGCTGTGCGAAGTTGCTGGATATTGGCGGGAACTGGAACACGCTGCCGTAGACGTTGATCCAGAGCATCCCAAACATTTTCAATGGATGACATGTCTGGTGAGTATGCCGGCCATGGAAGAACTGGGACATTTTCAGCTTCCAGGAATTGTGTACTGTTCCTTGCGACTTGGGGCCATGCATGATCATGCTAAAACATAAGGTGATGGCGATGGATGAATGGCACGACAATGGGTCTCAGGATCTCCTCACGGTATCTCTGTGCATTCAAATTGCCATTGATAAAATGCTATTGTGTTTATTGTCTGTAGCTAATGCCGGTCTATACTATAACCCCACTGCCACCATGGGGCACTCTGTTCACAACGTTGACATCAGCAAACCACTCGCCCACACAACGCCATACACGCTGTCTGCCTTCTGCCCGGTACAGTTGAAACTGGGATTCATCTGTGAAGAGCGAGCACACTTCTCCAGCGTACCAGTGGCCATCAAAGGTGAGATTTGGCCCACTGAGGTCGGTTACGACGCAGAACTGCTGTCAGGTCAAGACCTTGGTGAGGACGACGAGCACACAGATAAGCTTCCCTGAGACGGTTTCTGACAGTTTGTGCAGAAATATTTTGGTTGTGCAAACCCACAGTTTCATCAGCTGTCCAGGTGGCTGGTCTCAGACGATCCCGTTGGTGAAGAAGCCAGATGTGGAGGTCCTGGGCTGGCGTAGTTACACGTGGTCTGCGGTTGTGAGGCCGGTTGGACGTACTGCCAGATTCTTACTGCCAGGCGGCTTATAGTAGAGAAATGAACATTCGATTCTGTGGCAACAGCTCTGATGGACATTCCTGGAGTCAGCATGCCAATTGCACACTCCCTCAAAACTTGAGACATCTGTGGCATTGTTTTGTGTGACCAAACTGCACATTTTCGAGTGGCCTTTTATTGTCCCAAGCTCAAGGGTGGACCTGTCAAATTAAAATAACATTGTATTGGTCACATACACATGTTTAGCAGATGTTATTGCGAGTGTAGCGAAATGCTTGTGCTTCTAGTTCTGACAGTGCAGCAATATCTAACAAGTAATGTCTAACAATTCCACAACAAATACCTAATACACACAAATCTAAGTAAAGGAATGGAATAAGAATATATACTTATAAATATATGGATGAGCAATGAGAAAGAGGCATAGGTTAAGATGCAATAGATAGTATAGGTAGTATAGAATAGAGTATATATATATATAAGAGATGACTAATGCCAGATATGTAAACATTATTAAAGTGGCATTATTAAAATGACTAGTGTTCCATTTATTAAAGTGGTCAATGATTTCAAGTCTGTAAGTAGGCAGCAGCCTCTCTGTGCTAGTGAAGGCTGTTTAACAGTCTGATGGCCTTGAAATAGAAGTTATTTTTCAGTCTCTCAGTCCCAGCTTTGATGCACCTGTACTGACCTCACCTTCTGGATAGTAACGGTGTGAACAGGCAGTGGCTCGGGTGGTTGTTGTCCTTGATGATCTTTTTGGCCTTCCTGTGACATTGGGTGCTGTAGGTGTCATGTAGGGCAGGTAGTTTGCCCCCAGTGATGCGTTGTGCCACCCTCTGGAGGGCCTTGCAGTTGAGGGCGGTGCAATTAAAGGATGCTTTAGATTGTGCATCTGTAAAAGTGTATCAGGGTTTTGGGTGACAAGCCAAATCTCTTCAGTCTCCTGAGGTTGAAGAGGTGCTTTTGCGCCTTCTTCACCAGTGATTGTGTGGGTGGACAATTTCAGTTTGTCTGTGATGTGTACACCGAGGAACTTAAAACTTTCCACCTTCTCCACTGCTGTCCCTTTGATGTGGATGGGGAGGGGTGCTCCCTCTGCTGTTTCCTGTGTAATGATCATGCTGTTTAATCAGCTTCTTGATATGCTACACCTGTCAAGGTGATGGATTATCTTGGCAAAGGAGAAATGCTCATTAACAGGGATGTTTTTGTGTGTATGGCTTCTTATTTCAGCTCAAGAAACATGGGACCAACACTTTACATGTTGAGTTAATATTTTTGTTCACTGTAGATAACTTGGAGGCAAGAGGGTGAAAGTGAGTGAGAGCAGCCATCTTGCTTGGCATTCAGCCTTCTTCAGCTGGCCTCAATCCCCTGTCAAGAGTAATCACTTCACCCGGGCTGGGCATTGCCCGTTTGCTTCGCTTGGCATCACATTAGAATAGATGCAAACAGAGATGGGGCAAAAAAGCCACTAGAGCACTTGATTACACATATTCACAGACAGAAAAGGACAGAAAACAGTCCCATCCACACTCGCACTCACATTAACACTCATACTTGTGCAAATACACAAATGCACAGTCATTCACACTTGCACACACTCTCATGAACACACACTGTCATGATGCTAACCCTTTCGGTGAATTGGCTAGTTGAGATGTGAACAACCCCCTCCCCTCCTAACAGGGGCAGTTTTAAGACTTTACAACCACATCGTAAATTCCTTGCAGAGACTCAGAGACTCATACTGACCATGCAGTATGGGAGAGAGAGGGTCACAATAGAGGGTCCCCTCTCTCCACTGGGATTCTCTGCCTCTAACCCTATTACAGGGGCTGAGTCACTGGCTTACTGGTGCTCTTCCATGCCATCCCTAGGAGGGGTGCATCACTTGAGTGGGCTAAGTCGCTGACGTGATCTTCCTGTCTGGGTTGGCGCCCCCCTTGGGTTGTGCCGTGGCGGAGATCTTTGTGGGCTATACTCGGCCTTGTCTCAGGATGGTAAGTTTGTGGTTGAAGATATCCCTCTAGTGGTGTGGGGGCTGTGCTTTGGCAAAGTGGGTGGGGTTATATCCTGCCTGTTTGGCCCTGTCCGGGGGAATCATCGGATGGGGCCACAGTGTCTCCTGACCCCTCCTGTCTCAGCCTCCCGTATTTATGCTGCAGTAGTTTATGTGTCGGGGGGCTAAGGTCAGTCTGTTATATCTGGAGTATTTCTCTTGTCTTATCCGGTGTCCTGTGTGAATTTAAGTATGCTCTCTCTAATTCTCTCTTTTTTCCTTTCTTTCTCTCTCTCAGAGGAACTGAGCCCTAGGACCATGCCTCAGGACTACCTGGCATGATGACTCCTTGCTGTCCCCAGTCCACCTGGCCGTGCTGCTGCTCCAGTTTCAACTGTTCTGCCTGCGGCCATGGGACCCTGACCTGTTCACCGGACGTGCTACCTGTCCCAGACCTGCTGTTTTCAACTCTCTAGAGACAGCTGGAGCGGTAGAGATACTCTCAATGATTGGCTATGAAAAGCCAACTGACATTTACTCCTGAGGTGCTGACTTGTTGCACCCTCGACAACTACTGTGATTATTATTATTTGACCATGCTGATCATTTATGAACATTTGAACATCTTGGCCATGTTCTGTTATAATCTCCACCCGGCACAGCCAGAAGAGGACTGGCCACCCCTCATAGCCTGGTTCCTCTCTAGGTTTCTTCCTAGGTTTTGGCCTTCCTAGGGAGTTTTTCCTAGCCACCGTGCTTCTACACCTGCATTGCTTGCTGTTTGGGGTTTTAGGCTGGGTTTCTGTACAGCACTTTGAGGGTGCTGATGTAATAAGGGCTTATAAATACATTTGAGGCAGCTGATGTAATAAGGGCTATATAAATACATTTTATTTGATTTAGAACAAAGGAACTCTCCCGCCAAATTCTACTACATCCCAGGATTTGAGAATTGAACAATATTCCTATTTTAGAGAATGTGTAAACGGTCGGTGGAGAAGCCAGCTACGACCCGGTCCATTTTGTTTCATGTTTGTGACCTCATGAAAGACAATACAGCCACATTACCCTAACTCTGTTTATACAGGTTCCTCAGTTATGAGGCTTGCATCTAATTCTTGTATAAAATGAATGAGTAAAGATGAAACTATTTGTGAAATGATGTAATATGCTGTTAACCTTTAAAATGAGATAATTGGCCTCCATGTAAAGTTTAACTAAGTCAGTAGCCACACCCAAGTCAATAGACAGTGCTTGGCAATGATGAACCAACCCCTTTTCCACTGAATAAAATCCTCCGTGACGAAAAGTCACCTCAGTTCCAAATAACAGGAGGACTTGTCCTCCACGTTGAAAAGGGCTAAATTCAACTCTTCCGGACAGGAAACATGAGAGCTTGCGCCACATGTGAAATGAACTCTGAACTATTTATCATCTAAAGAAGAAGTGCATACTAAACTAGCATACAGTTGAAGTCGGAAATTGACATTCACCTTAGCCAAATACATTTAAACTCAGTTTTTCACAACTCCTGACATTTAATCCTAGTAAAAATTTCCTGTCTTAGGTCAGTTAGGATCACCACTTTATTTTTTAGAATGCCGAAATGTCAGAATAATAGTAGAGAGAATGATTTATTTAAGCTTTTCTTTCTTTCATTACATTCCCAGTGGGTCAGAAGTTTACATACACTCAATTAGTATTTGATTGCATTGCCTTTAAATTGTTTAACTTGGGTCAAACTTTTCAGGTGGCCTTCCACAAGCTTCCCACAATAAGTTGGGTGAATTTTGGCCCATTCCTCCTGACAGAGCTGGTGTAACTGAATCAGGTTTGTAGGCCTCCTTGCTCGCACACACTTTTGCAGTTCTGCCCACAGATTTTATATGGGATTGATGTCAGGGCTTTGTGATGGCCACTCCAATACCTTGACATTGTTGTCCTTCAGCCATTTTGCCACACCTTTGGAAGTATGCTTTGTACCTGTTTCCTCCAGCATATTCACAAGGTACTTTGCTGTTGTTCTGAGATTGATTCACACTTTTCACACCAAAGTATGTTCATCTCTAGGAGACAGAACGCGTCTCCTTCCTGAGCGGTATGACAGCTGCGTGGTCCCATGGTGTTTATACTCGCATACTATTGTTTGTACAGATGAAAGTGGTACCTTCAGGTGTTTGGAAATTGCTCCCAAGGATGAACCAGACTTGAGGAGGTCAACAATATTTTTTTCTGGGGTCTTGGCTGATTTCTTTTCATTTTCCCATTATGTCAAGCAAAGAGGCACTGAGTGTGAAGGTAGACCTTGAAATACATCCATAGGTACACCTCCAATTGACTCAAATGATGTCAATTATGACATGACATAATTTTCTGGAATTTTCCAAGCTGTTTAAAGGCACAGTCAACTTAGTGTATGTAAACTTCTGACCCACTTGAATTGTGATACAGTGAATTATAAGTGAAATAATCTGTCTGTAAACAATTGTTGGAAAATTTACTTCTGTTATGCACAAAGTAGATGTTCTCACCGACTTGCCAAAACTATAGTTTGTTAACAAGAAATTTGTGGAGTGGTTGAAAAACGAGTTTTAATGACTCCAACCTAAATGTATGCAAACCTCCGACTTCCACTGTATATCAGACTGCAGCTGACCATATGCACAAATCTAGTACGAGAACAATGACCGAGACCCGGTAGATTCCACAAAGGACGAGGGGGCCATCGACTGGACAAACCAGAGCCTCACAACACCAGCTCAACTATCGAAGCCAGCTTCACGTAAATACAATGCATTGCTTTTCCAAATGAGTGATCGTTAGTGGCTTATGTATTTATGTGAGAATAGCTTCCCAGGTCCGATAGAGACCCATGTTCCTTATTCTTCCTTCCGAAACCCACTTCTCTTCTCTCTGAATCCATCGTGTTATAACCAAACTGTTTTTGTTTAGTCCACTAGGGATGGTATTTACTGTATATTATTATTATGTATTGTATATTCTGTAATTGTTTAATTAGTTAGTAAATAAATAATTTAGGCAATTTGTGTATAGATGATTCATAAGTAAAGGCTGGGTCCATGCAGATAACCAAGAATTTTACGACGTTTGGAATGAGAATTGATGAGGTAATAATTCATTAATAGGAGACTGTACTTGATAAGATATGAAAATATCTTTAGAGTCGATTCGGGAAATAGACTTTATAAACATTTCCCCCTGGAGCCTCAACTTCCTAGTTAATTCCTAGTTAATTAAAGTTTACATGATTAGTTTAATCACGGAATAATAATTACATATAGAGAATTGATATGATAAAATAAGTCTTCCCATTTAATAACAAGACAGAGACACAACAACACACGCACACACAGTCAAACACACACCATCTCCATCTCCTGTGCAGTCAGCGTGACTGTGACTGTTCCCTCTAAAGGTCAGTGTCTAGTGTCTGCAGGCAGAGAGAGTACACACGGGGTCACAGGAAGAGTCCTTGTTTGCAAACACATCCATGTTGAGCTAATGAAGTTGGGATTCTGGAATGCCAGAACACCCTCTTTGCATTCTCTGGGTTCTAATTGGTGCCAAGGACAGTTCAGTGACACGTAACAGATTATGTAATCGGATGGGACCCACAGGCGCTCGGTGTCGTTCTCATCGCGTCCATTAAGAGTATCTCGGACTCTCCGTCATTCAGTCTATAGCTTTCACTGCAAGCAAATCAACAGGGGCAATTAAGCACAGTTAACAGGAGTCATTGAGCATCTGTGAGGGTTACGGATGGCTTTTCCTTTAGCTTCTGTCAGTAAATTGAGAACTATGAGTGGAGGAGTCAAATAGAGAGTCAGTAACATGAGGAAATTTACAGTAACTAGTTGCTACATGCCCATTTCTCAAACTGCTATGATGAATGGCAGGCTAGTATTTCAGGCAATCCAATACTGCATTTAAACTTCATTGAGGAAGAGGTCTGCCAGAGAGGGAGTGGAATGTAAATTGAAGGCAATCCCTTTCCTCTTGCTCGGGCAAATGCTGGGGTATTCAAACTCTCAGAAGCAATGTGAAAGCTCAGTATAATAGTCCATGCAAAGACATCTCCAGAAGAGGAAGTCCAATCAAATGCTCTGGTGAGAATAGTTCTCATGAGAACGCTGAAGTAGTTCCACTGTGACAAGGAGCCAGCCAAGACCGTATATAAATATGTCTATTGCTTATCCATTAGCCTTATCAAGCTCAGCCATCCGTTTAGTGTAGGAAAAGACCACTTATCGGAGCTACAGTCAATCTCCCTAAAGTCTATACGCCACTCTTTTGTCCATCAAACTTCTAAGCTTAACTGAGCTCACAGAGATATTGATCTAGTTTCAGTAAGATCTGTATTTCACATGCAACGCATTCCAACATTGTAATAGCAGGCAAGGTGGAAAACTCTGCCGTTCTGCCCTTGAGCAAGTAGTTAAGCCCTTGAGCAAAGCAGTTAACCCCCAACAAGAGCTGCTCCCCGGGCGACGATGGCGTGGACATCGATTAAGGCAGCCCCCCGCATCTCTCTCTGATTCAGAGGGGTTGTGTTAAATGTTGGACACATATTTCAGTTGAATTCATTCATTTGTGCAACTGACTAGGTTTCCCCTTTACCTTTTAAGAGAAGAGTGGTTTTGTCTTTATTATGAAGCCTAAAGGGAACCGCAAAGAAAAATCGAAGTAATTATAAAGGTACTATGGTTACCCAACCTGATCAGGCTGGCTCTCAGAGTATGAAATATAAAATACATTACAGATGATGCAGTTTCCCTCTGAAGTGACACAGGAAGGCACTCAGCTCGATAAAACATATTAGTCGTAATCCACAAACGCATGCCAAAGACACTTAGGGAAAATACATAGCACTTTAAACTGAACAATAAATGATCTCACTCACAACAGCCTTCCACATACACTCTCATGTACCAGTACTGAATTGGAAAGCCATTAATTGAGAGAACAGAAGTACCCTCCAAGTTAAATTAATGGTCTTGCACTGCTCTATTTCCAAAGAGGGCCAGATGTCAGGTTGCTTATTGAGCAAAACTCAAATTTCAAGGTGCTAAAGAAAATTCAAGCAAACTATGTCAAAAACATCCTTTTCAAGAGGTAAAGTGAAATTTACATTGTGTCCACTGATGGCACATGTTGGTGAAGTGACTTTGGTTGTCAAGGTTGAGTGGCTTGTTGGACACAGTGATCCTGCTGCAGACTGGCCCCCTGCAGTACTGACCTGGGGTGATGAGGGTGGAAGGAAGGGGAGAGAAGGAGGAGGAGGAAGAAGGTGACTGAATGGCAGAGTGGAAGAGTAAAGGGCCAACAAGAGGTGGACAAGGCCACAGGGGACAACAGGGGGCCCCAGGGGCCAGGGAACGGGTCACCACTGCACCAGAGGTGCTGACAGACTGAGGCTGAGCCTGGGCTCTCATTACCAACAACATAGGGAACACCTGATACTCCGGCCCTCACCCACATGAAAGGCTCTCTCACAGCCTGATTGCGCAGTAGGGCTCAAAAACCAAAGCAGAATAGGTCACCTGATTGCCCCTCTCAAGCAATAGCCTACTCCTAGTTAGCATAATGACAGGACAACAGCATGAGATACAGGCGGCTATTTTAGTCTATTATCAGAGGGATTGGTTTTTGTTTACTTTTCTTTTGCACTAGAATTCCATACGGAGGACGTTACAGATGTACAATATGATTCATTATTTTGAGCTTTGTCTTTACCCTTGAGATAAAAATGTAATCATAGAACTTTTTAAATTCTAAACAGCAAAATGTGCAGTTCAGACAATAACTACTACTGACCAATTATTTAAAATTGTCACACACACACATCTGAGGCACACAGAAGGAATATTATATAATGTTATTGTGATGGAATGTAGGGCTGTCCATATTTTAGCCTCGGCATGTTTGCCTGGCCTACTTCAATGTACTCCGTCTAATCCGGTGGTGCTCTTTCCGCCCGGCCCACTCTGCCTTCTACACCCCTGGTAATCTCACCGCTGCCAAAACAGACAGCTATTGTGGACAGCTGGCAGCCTCTAGGAAAATGACACACACAGAAAACTGTCTAAACACTGGAACAAAAGGTTAAATATCCAAAATTGTGTCTCTGCTATGCTGCCTGCCCCCGTAGTGACAGTACAGTCTGGGATTATGGTATTATTGCTGTCCAGAAACATATGTTAGAGGTGCCTTCCACCACCCACTGTATTGTATGGGGTGTTATATGAGATAACATTTATATTTTTACAGGTGTATATTTAGGAAAATACAAAATAAACAAAAAATAAATCAATGTTCTCCTTTAGTCAGATTCAAATGTCAACAGGCTCTAGGGCCTGAGAAGCCGCAGATAAAAGTAAAGCCGGTTTCTGGGACTTCTGGTTTGTTTGGGCAGTACAATTAATCACATGCGCAATAAAATGCCACAATATCCACCTTCTTCTTGATCACTTTCCCTCAGCTGTTGAACAACCCTTAATCTCCACAGGCTGTGGGGCATCCACCACTATTATCTTCAGCTCCACTCGCTCCTCTAACTACTTCCTGTGCCTCCATGTAGGAGACCTGCTGTACGGCCCTGACCATTGTCACTTCATACTCCTTTACCCTAACTGGGGCACTCTTGGGAATTAGGAAAGTGCAACACCGTACATCCTCACTTTCTATAACAATATTCCTTCCGGCACACACTTGATACATGGCCATACCTTTTGCAATTCCGGCAAAATGGCTTGGACTTGGAAACTCACCGCGTACCTCACATATCCGAGCTTCACATGATAAAGGAGATACTGTTCATCCAACATCAATGACACCGGCAGGCTTTCCTCTTTCCACTACACGGTTCAGATGCTTCAACTACTCCTGGTATGTTCCTTGTAACCCACGAGGCCTCAACATCCAACGTGACGCCAGAGATGACACCTTTTATCTGTGTTCTGCCCCCACAATCTAAACTCTCCACTTTTTATGTCAGTAGTTTGTAGAGCCATAATGCCTTCTGCTTCTGCTCTTTTGACACACCACAAATCCAAACTAAACCACTTCTAGTCACTCTGACCGAACTCCAGCTTTCCTAATGCATCCTCGATACTTCAAACGGATCGCCCCTTAAAAAGCATCATCATTAGTGTATCGTAATCCAACCAAAAACCTATGTTCATTTACAACTTTCGCCCTTTTTGGTTTCATTATCACCGTCTTCTACTCTCTTTCACCATTTTCAAGTTCATCCATCCACCTCCCATATTCCTCCACTCCGGAAACAATCATCGTTGTGTCTAGCTAGCGTCTCCATTCCCTTACTCTATTTTTGCACACTCGCTAACTTAGCTTTACACGAGCTACTTGACTGGTTCATCTCTGTTCTCCCCATTCCCATGTGCATGAGCACACCAGCCAGCACAATGTATCTAGTGGGTCACAAGGCCACAAAATTCTGACGTCTGGGAGAATTAAGTTGATGGTATCATTGTAAATCCCTTGGGGAACTCGCCTCATTCAATCACAAGGGACACGTAGCACTGTGACCAAGGTATGCAGGGAGAGACGTGTCTGATGTAAACTGGTTGAGCTGGGTGGAGCCTAGTTTGGACTGATCCAAAATGACTCCAGTACATTCCAGGCCACAGTAAACACAACAGGTAAATATTGTGGTGCAGTTGTAAAAGAAATTGAATTTTGCTTTTTGTTTGTTCACCAAAAAGGCAGAATATGGTCCGCTTCACAGTCCAGCATTGATGTAATATTTTGCTATGAGGTAATGCTGTTGGATTCTTTATTTATTTGTTTAGTGAGCTACACTCTGAGTGTTAATAACATATATGTCTTGATAATGCCAAATAATGAGGTCTTCATGCCAATGCTATTTGACAAGATTACGTGAATTACACTGACTGCTAATGCAATTAAGCGCCACAGAAAACATTTGCAAACTTTTCTCAAGGCACATAGGGAAGAAAATCTCTAATTACATCATAGATAGTGATTGGTAATTAATCTACAAACATAATTACTGTACCTATTACATGCTTAGCCAAATACACAAATGAGAAAAGGAAAAGGAAAACCCATCTGGTAAAAGGGCTATGGAGGAGCAGTGGCATATATTCATGGATGTGAAGGGAAGCCAGGCCTCCTTAAAACAATTGACCAATCAATTTATTTTATTTTAAATTATGTATCTTCTCTGTGTTTTCATAATTTTCCTTCAGTTTGCAAGAGACTGAATGTATCACTAGAGAAAGCATCCGAAAGAGCGAAACAGCGCCCCTCTGTCTCTCCATGTGTAGGCCATCTATTTGATGCGATCTGGTCATAAAGAGTGTCATTGTTGCTGCCCGTAGCACTGAATGCAAGGGAAGCCAGCGAGCATTTGGGCTCTCTTGATAAAAGTATGAAATAGTAGCCAATCAGCATTGAGCTAAACTGAGTGAGCTCAAATGTGAATGGTCCTGGCACACACAAAAGAAAAGGTGTTGAGGAAATTCAGTTTGGATTTGGCTTCACTCCTATCACAGAGAAATACGTCATTGATAGAAACATCTTGTTGTGTTGTCCTCCGGTGATTAGCTAGCGAGCTAAAATAGTCCCTTTCCTAAATTAGCCATGGCTGGAGATTGGGATTTGGACTTTACTTAGTTCTCCGTACTAGCCAATGATTATAACAGCGATTCTGATCCAACCATAAAATACATTGTGCCCTTGGCCTGAGAGGATGGAAGTTCAATATGTAGCTAGATGTAGAAGGCTAATGTTAACTAGCTAACGTTGCCCATGAAAGGAATTTAGGCTTGCGAGCAAGCATTTTAGCCAGGAAGTTTAGGACAACAAAATAAAAGCATGTACTGTATGACAGTCATAGACCGTTTCATCAACCTGAAAGAGAGGACGGCATTGGCGTTTCTCTACAAGTAGGGTGAGTCAACATGTTTTTTCTACTTGCATGAATGTACACACACAAAAATCGAACCACGGACAGCCACATCATTTAGCTGACATTGATTGGACTAAATTGCTTTTGGTATCTTTTAGTTGTCACTGTGTTATACTAAGCATAGGTGATTTGATGATGGTGAAATGTTGAAGCTGAAATGGTCCTACCCAAGACAAAACACCGGCGTTACAGAGGCAAGGGGGGGGGGGGCTGGTGTGGTTTAGGCGAAGGGAACACCGGCCTCTATTCAACTGGCTAATGTACAGTCACTCGATAATAAGATGGATGGATTTGCTACCAACGGGACTCCCGAAAATGCTATATTCTTTGCTTTTCTGAAACAAGGATTTCGGACAAGATACCCCGCAACTCACAGGGCAGACAGGACAGTGGAGTCGGGGAAATCGAGGGGGGAAGGGAGTGTGGTGCCTCTACATCAGCTCCAACTGGTGTGATAACTCCAGTGTCGACCCGCTGGAATTTTCAGCTGTTATTGTGACTGTTGTATACATTCCACCTCAGGATAAGAAAAAAAAACTAGCTGGCACTTAACAAACTGAACAAGGCTATAAACAAGCAAGAAAACCTACATCCAGAGGTTGCTTTTCTGGTCGCCAGCAATTTTAGTTCCTTGTCACTAAGACATGTGATTTCCAACATCCATCAAAATGTCTCTGCCACTAAGGTCGATAAAGTCCTAGAACACTGTTATACTACCCACAAGCAAGCATACAAGGCCCCTCCTGTGTCGGCAAATCAGATCATGACTCCGTACTCCTGCTTCCTCTTTACAAGCAGAAACTCAAACAGGAAGTACCTGTGACTCGCGCCATTGAGAAATGGTCACTAGAATCAGAGATTATGCTACAGGACTGCTTTGCTAGTGATGATTGGATATGTTAAAACACTCCGCCGATAACATTGACGAGCTATCCACCTCCATCACCGGCTTCATTAACAAAATGTATCGGCAACGTTGTCCCCACGGTGAGCTTTCGCTGCTTCCCCAATCAAAAACCTTGGATTAACACAGAGGTTGGTGCTAAACTAAAGAACAGGGCTACCGCACAGAGAGCTATCATCGACAACCCTGAGGCTACGGCCGCGGACAGGAATAAGTACAGAAGTCCCACTATGACCTCCGTAGAGTCATCAAACTAGCAAAAGGACAATATAGGAATAAGGTGGAATCATACTACATACTACAGAGATGCCCGCCGCATGTGGCAGGGGCTACAGTCCATTTATGGATTACAAAGAAAGACCCAACCCTGATCTGCCCAACGATGCCTCTCTACCAGACGAGCTCAATGCAATTTATGCACACTTCAACAACAACATCGTGCTGGGGTGAGGGCCGTCCCCGACCTAGTTGATTGGGTGATCTCGCTCGCCGAGGCCGACGTGAAAAAGGTATTTAATCAGATCAACACCCACAAGGCCGTAGGACCCGCGGTATTCCAGGGCGCATTCTCAGAGCATGCACAGAGCAGCTGGCAGACATATTCACAGTAATTTTCAACATCTCCTTGTCCCAGTCTGTAATCCCCACATGTTTAAGATGACTACCATCCTTTCTGTCTTCATGACAAAATGACTACTGCCCTGTAGCACTCACTTCTGTAATCATGAAGTGCTTTGAGAGGCTGGTTATGGCACACATTTACTCCACCATCCCAGACACTCTAGACCCACCTAATTTGCATACCGCCCCAACATATCCATGGATGACGCAATCTCAATTGCTCTCCAGACTGTCCTCACCCACCTAGATAAGATGAATACAGTACCTATGTAAGAATGCTGTTCATTAACTACTGTTCAGCATTCAACACCATTGTCCCGTCCAAGCTTAGGATGGGACAACTTCCCTCTGCAACTGGATCCTGGACTTCCTGATGGGCCGATCTCAGGTGGTGAGGATAGGCAACTTCACCACAGGCACGCTGACCCTCAACACAGAGGCCCCATAGGGGTGTGTGCTTAGTCCCCTCCTGTACTCCCTGTTCACACATGACTGTGTGGGCACGTACGCACGACTTAAACACCATCATCATGTTTGCTGACAACACGACAGTGGTAGGCCTGATCACCGGTGACGATGAATCACACCGGGCAGTGTGGTGCCAGAACAACAACCTCTCCCTCAATGTCAGTAAGACCAAGGAGCTACACACTCACACACACACTCACTCCATCATCTGCTCACTCACACATAATAATGCACATACATTTATACTGACTCTATATACCCGCACACCCACTCACATACAAGCTGCTGCTACTCTGTTTATTTTATATTCTGCTGCCTAGTCACCTTACCCCTATACATATCTACCTCCATCACTCTAGTATCCCTGTCACCTTACCCCTATACATATCTACCTCCATCACTCTAGTATCCCTGTCACCTTACCCCTATACATATCTACCTCCATCACTCTAGTATCCCTGTCACCTTACGCCTATACATATCTACCTCCATCACTCTAGTATCCATGTCACCTTACCCCTATACATATCTACCTCTATAACTCTAGTATCCCTGTCACCTTACCCCTATACATATCTACCTCCATCACTCTAGTATCCCTGTCACCTTACCCCTATACATATCTACCTCCATCACTCTAGTATCCCTGTCACCTTACCCCTATACATATACCCCTATACTACCTCCATCACTATAGTATCCCTGTCACCTTACCCCTATACATATCTACCTCCATCACTCTAGTATCCCTGTCACCTTACCCCTATACATATCTACCTCCATCACTCTAGTATCCCTGTCCCCTTACCCCTATACATATCTACCTCCATCACTCTAGTATCCCTGTCCCCTTACCCCTATACATATCTACCTCCATCACTCTAGTATCCCTGTCACCTTACGCCTATACATATCTACCTCCATCACTCTCGTATCCCTGTCACCTTACCCCTATACATATCTACCTCTATAACTCTAGTATCCCTGTCACCTTACCCCTATACATATCTACCTCCATCACTCTAGTATCCCTGTCCCCTTACCCTTATACATATACCCCTATACTACATCCATCACTATAGTATCCCTGTCACCTTACCCCTATACATATCTACCTCCATCACTTTAGTATCCCTATCTCCTTACGCCTATGCATATCTACCTCCATCACTCTAGTATCCCTGTCACCTTACCCCTATACATATCTACCTCCATCACTCTAGTATCCCTGTCCCCTTACCCCTATACATATCTACCTCCATCACTCTAGTATCCCTGTCACCTTACCCCTATACATAACTACCTCATCACTCTAGTATCCCTGTCACCTTACCCCTATACATATCTACCTCCATCACTCCAGTATCCCTGTCAACTTACCCCGATACATATCTACCTCCATCACTCTAGTATCCCTGTCACCTTACCCCTATACATATACCCCTATACTACCTCCATCACTATAGTATCCCTGTCACCTTACCCCTATACATATCTACCTCCATCACTCTAGTATCCCTGTCACCTTACCCCTATACATATCTACCTCCATCACTCTGGTATCCCTGTCCCCTTACCCCTATACATATCTACCTCCATCACTCTAGTATCCCTGTCACCTTACCCCTATACATATCTACCTCCATCACTCTGGTATCCCTGTCCCCTTACCCCTATACATATCTACCTCCATCACTCTAGTATCCCTGTCACCTTACCCCTATACATATCTACCTCCATCACTCTAGTATCCCTGTCCCCTTACCCCTATACATATCTACCTCCATCACTCTAGTATCCCTGTCCCCTTACCCCTATACATATACCCCTATACTACCTCCATCACTCTAGTATCCCTGTCACCTTACCCCAATACATATCTACCTCCGTCACTCTAGTATCCCTGTCACCTTACCCCTATACATATCTACCTCCATCACTCTAGTATCCCTGTCCCCTTACCCCTATACATATCTACCTCCATCACTCCAGTATCACTGTCACCTTACCACTATACATATCTACCTCCATCACTCTAGTATCCCTGTCCCCTTACCCCTATACATATCTACCTCCATCACTCTAGTATCCCTGTCCCCTTACCCCTATACATATCTACCTCCATCACTCTAGTATCCCTGTCACCTTACCCCTATACATATCTACCTCCATCACTCTAGTATCCCTGTCACCTTACCCCTATACATAACTACCTCCATCACTCTAGTATCCCTGTCACCTTACCCCTATACATGTCTACCTCCATCACTCTAGTATCCCTGTCACCATACCCCTATACATATCTACCTCCATCACTCCAGTATCCCTGTCACCATACCCCTATACATATCTACCTCCATCACTCCAGTATCCCTGTCACCATACCCCTATACATATCTACCTCCATCACTCTAGTATCCCTGTCACCTTACGCCTATACATAACTACCTCATCACTCTAGTATCCCTGTCACCTTACCCCGATACATATCTACCTCCATCACTCTAGTATCCCTGTCTCCTTACCCCTATACATATCTACCTCCATCACTCTAGTATCCCTGTCACCTTACCCCTATACATATCTACCTCCATCACTCTAGTATCCCTGTCCCCTTACCCCTATACATATCAACCTCCATCACTCCAGTATCCCTGTCACCTTACCCCTATACATATCTACCTCCATCACTCTAGTATCCCTGTCCCCTTACCCCTATACATATCTACCTCCATCACTCTAGTATCCCTGTCCCCTTACCCTTATACATATACCCCTATACTACCTCCATCACTATAGTATCCCTGTCACCTTACCCCTATACATATCTACCTCCATCACTCTAGTATCCCTGTCCCCTTACCCTTATACATATACCCCTATACTACCTCCATCACTATAGTATCCCTGTCACCTTACCCCTATACATATCTACCTCCATCACTATAGTATCCCTGTCCCCTTACCCTTATACATATACCCCTATACTACCTCCATCACTATAGTATCCCTGTCACCTTACCCCTATACATATCTACCTCCATCACTATAGTATCCCTGTCCCCTTACCCTTATACATATACCCCTATACTACCTCCATCACTATAGTATCCCTGTCACCTTACCCCTATACATATCTACCTCCATCACTATAGTATCCCTGTCCCCTTACCCTTATACATATACCCCTATACTACCTCCATCACTATAGTATCCCTGTCCCCTTACCCCTATACATATCTACCTCCATCACTCCAGTATCACTGTCACCTTACCACTATACATATCTACCTCCATCACTCTAGTATCCCTGTCCCCTTACCCCTATACATATCTACCTCCATCACTCTAGTATCCCTGTCACCTTACCCCTATACATATCTACCTCCATCACTCTAGTATCCCTGTCACCTTACCCCTATACATAACTACCTCCATCACTCTAGTATCCCTGTCACCTTACCCCTATACATATCTACCTCCATCACTCTAGTATCCCTGTCACCATACCCCTATACATATCTACCTCCATCACTCCAGTATCCCTGTCACCATACCCCTATACATATCTACCTCCATCACTCTAGTATCCCTGTCACCATACCCCTATACATATCTACCTCCATCACTCTAGTATCCCTGTCACCTTACGCCTATACATATCTACCTCATCACTCTAGTATCCCTGTCACCTTACCCCTATACATATCTACCTCCATCACTCTAGTATCCCTGTCTCCTTACCCCTATACATATCTACCTCCATCACTCTAGTATCCCTGTCACCTTACCCCTATACATATCTACCTCCATCACTCTAGTATCCCTGTCCCCTTACCCCTATACATATCAACCTCCATCACTCCAGTATCCCTGTCACCTTACCCCTATACATATCTACCTCCATCACTCTAGTATCCCTGTCCCCTTACCCTTATACATATACCCCTATACTACCTCCATCACTATAGTATCCCTGTCACCTTACCCCTATACATATCTACCTCCATCACTCTAGTATCCCTGTCCCCTTACCCTTATACATATACCCCTATACTACCTCCATCACTATAGTATCCCTGTCACCTTACCCCTATACATATCTACCTCCATCACTCTAGTATCCCTGTCCCCTTACCCTTATACATATACCCCTATACTACCTCCATCACTATAGTATCCCTGTCACCTTACCCCTATACATATCTACCTCCATCACTATAGTATCCCTGTCCCCTTACCCTTATACATATACCCCTATACTACCTCCATCACTATAGTATCCCTGTCACCTTACCCCTATACATATCTACCTCCATCACTCTAGTATCCCTGTCCCCTTACCCTTATACATATACCCCTATACTACCTCCATCACTATAGTATCCCTGTCACCTTACCCCTATACATATCTACCTCCATCACTCTAGTATCCCTGTCCCCTTACCCCTATACATATCTACCTCCATCACTCTAGTATCCCTGTCCCCTTACCCTTATACATATACCCCTATACTACCTCCATCACTCTAGTATCCCTGTCCCCTTACCCTTATACATATACCCCTATACTACCTCCATCACTATAGTATCCCTGTCACCTTACGCCTATACATAACTACCTCATCACTCTAGCATCCCTGTCACCTTACCCCGATACATATCTACCTCCATCACTCTAGTATCCCTGTCTCCTTACCCCTATACATATCTACCTCCATCACTCTAGTATCCCTGTCACCTTACCCCTATACATATCTACCTCCATCACTCTAGTATCCCTGTCCCCTTACCCCTATACATATCAACCTCCATCACTCCAGTATCCCTGTCACCTTACCCCTATACATATCAACCTCCATCACTCTAGTATCCCTGTCCCCTTACCCTTATACATATACCCCTATACTACCTCCATCACTATAGTATCCCTGTCACCTTACCCCTATACATATCTACCTCCATCACTTTAGTATCCCTATCTCCTTACGCCTATACATATCTACCTCCATCACTCTAGTATCCCTGTCACCTTACCCCTATACATATCTACCTCCATCACTCTAGTATCCCTGTCCCCTTACCCCTATACATATCTACCTCCATCACTCTAGTGTCCCTGTCACCTTACCCCTATACATAACTACCTCATCACTCTAGTATCCCTGTCACCTTACCCCTATACATATCAACCTCCATCACTCTAGTATCCCTGTCACCTTACCCCTATACATATACCCCTATACTACCTCCATCACTATAGTATCCCTGTCACCTTACCCCTATACATATACCCCGATACATATCTACCTCCATCACTATAGTATCCCTGTCACCTTACCCCTATACATATACCCCGATACATATCTACCTCCATCACTCTAGTATCCCTGTCACCTTACCCCTATACATATCTACCTCCATCACTCTAGTATCCCTGTCCCCTTACCCTTATACATATACCCCTATACTACCTCCATCACTATAGTATCCCTGTCACCTTACCCCTATACATATCTACCTCCATCACTTTAGTATCCCTATCTCCTTACGCCTATGCATACCTACCTCCATCACTCTAGTATCCCTGTCACCTTACCCCTATACATATCTACCTCCATCACTCTAGTATCCCTGTCCCCTTACCCCTATACATATCTACCTCCATCACTCTAGTATCCCTGTCACCTTACCCCTATACATAACTACCTCATCACTCTAGTATCCCTGTCACCTTACCCCTATACATATCTACCTCCATCACTCTAGTATCCCTGTCCCCTTACCCCTATACATATCTACCTCCATCACTCTAGTATCCCTGTCACCTTACCCCTATACATATCTACCTCCATCACTCTAGTATCCCTGTCACCTTACGCCTATACATATACCCCTATACATATCTACCTCCATCACTCTAGTATCCCTGTCACCTTACCCCTATACATATCTACCTCCATCACTCTAGTATCCCTGTCACCTTACCCCTATACATATCTACCTCCATCACTCTAGTATCCCTGTCACCTTACCCCTATACATATCTACCTCCATCACTCTAGTATCCCTGTCCCCTTACCCCTATACATATCTACCTCCGTCACTCTAGTATCCCTGTCCCCTTACCCCTATACATATCTACCTCCATCACTCTAGTATCCCTGTCACCATACCCCTATACATAACTACCTCCATCACTCTAGTATCCCTGTCACCTTACCCCTATACATATCTACCTCCATCACTCTAGTATCCCTGTCACCTTACCCCTATACATATCTACCTCCATCACTCTAGTATCCCTGTCACCTTACCCCTATACATATCTACCTCCATCACTCTAGTATCCCTGTCACCTTACCCCTATACATATCTACCTCCATCACTCTAGTATCCCTGTCACCTTACCCCTATACATATCTACCTCCATCACTCTAGTATCCCTGTCACCTTACCCCTATACATATCTACCTCCATCACTCTAGTATCCCTGTCACCTTACCCCTATACATATCTACCTCCATCACTCTAGTATCCCTGTCACCTTACCCCTATACATATCTACCTCCATCACTCTAGTATCCCTGTCACCTTACCCCTATACATATCTACCTCCATCACTCTAGTATCCCTGTCACCTTACCCCTATACATATCTACCTCCATCACTCTAGTATCCCTGTCACCTTACCCCTATACATATCTACCTCCATCACTCTAGTATCCCTGTCACCTTACCCCTATACATATCTACCTCCATCACTCTAGTATCCCTGTCACCTTACCCCTATACATATCTACCTCCATCACTCTAGTATCCCTGTCACCTTACCCCTATACATATCTACCTCCATCACTCTAGTATCCCTGTCACCTTACCCCTATACATATCTACCTCCATCACTCTAGTATCCCTGTCACCTTACCCCTATACATATCTACCTCCATCACTCTAGTATCCCTGTCACCTTACCCCTATACATAACTACCTCCATCACTCCAGTATCCCTGTCACCTTACCCCTATACATATCTACCTCCATCACTCTAGTATCCCTGTCACCTTACCCCTATACATAACTACCTCCATCACTCCAGTATCCCTGTCACCTTACCCCTATACATAACTACCTCCATCACTCCAGTATCCCTGTCACCTTACCCCTATACATATCTACCTCCATCACTCTAGTATCCCTGTCACCTTACCCCTATACATAACTACCTCCATCACTCCAGTATCCCTGTCACCTTACCCCTATACATATCTACCTCCATCACTCTAGTATCCCTGTCACCTTACCCCTATACATAACTACCTCCATCACTCCAGTATCCCTGTCACCTTACCCCTATACATATCTACCTCCATCACTCTAGTATCCCTGTCACCTTACCCCTATACATAACTACCTCCATCACTCCAGTATCCCTGTCACCTTACCCCTATACATATCTACCTCCATCACTCTAGTATCCCTGTCACCTTACCCCTATACATAACTACCTCCATCACTCCAGTATCCCTGTCACCTTACCCCTATACATATCTACCTCCATCACTCTAGTATCCCTGTCACCTTACCCCTATACATAACTACCTCCATCACTCCAGTATCCCTGTCACCTTACCCCTATACATATCTACCTCCATCACTCTAGTATCCCTGTCACCTTACCCCTATACATAACTACCTCCATCACTCCAGTATCCCTGTCACCTTACCCCTATACATATCTACCTCCATCACTCTAGTATCCCTGTCACCTTACCCCTATACATAACTACCTCCATCACTCCAGTATCCCTGTCCCCTTACCCCTATACATAACTACCTCCATCACTCCAGTATCCCTGTCACCTTACCCCTATACATAACTACCTCCATCACTCCAGTATCCCTGTCACCTTACCCCTATACATATCTACCTCCATCACTCTAGTATCCCTGTCACCTTACCCCTATACATAACTACCTCCATCACTCTAGTATCCCTGTCACCTTACCCCTATACATAACTACCTCCATCACTCTAGTATCCCTGTCACCTTACCCCTATACATAACTACCTCCATCACTCTAGTATCCCTGTCACCTTACCCCTATACATATCTACCTCCATCACTCTAGTATCCCTGTCACCTTACCCCTATACATAACTACCTCCATCACTCTAGTATCCCTGTCACCTTACCCCTATACATATCTACCTCCATCACTCTAGTATCCCTGTCACCTTACCCCTATACATAACTACCTCCATCACTCTGGTATCCCTGTCACCTTACCCCTATACATAACTACCTCCATCACTCTAGTATCCCTGTCACCTTACCCCTATACATAACTACCTCCATCACTCTAGTATCCCTGTCACCTTACCCCTATACATATCTACCTCCATCACTCTAGTATCCCTGTCACCTTACCCCTATACATATCTACCTCCATCACTCTAGTATCTCTGTCACCTTACCCCTATACATATCTACCTCCATCACTCTAGTATCCCTGTCACCTTACCCCTATACATATCTACCTCCATCACTCTAGTATCCCTGTCCCCTTACCCCTATACATATCTACCTCCATCACTCTAGTATCCCTGTCACCTTACCCCTATACATATCTACCTCCATCACTCTAGTATCCCTGTCCCCTTACCCCTATACATATACCCCTATACATATCTACCTCCATCACTCTAGTATCCCTGTCCCCTTACCCCTATACATATCTACCTCCATCACTCCAGTATCCCTGTCACCTTACCCCTATACATATCTACCTCCATCACTCTAGTATCCCTGTCCCCTTACCCCTATACATATCTACCTCCATCACTCTAGTATCCCTGTCACCTTACCCCTATACATAACTTCCTCCATCACTCTAGTATCCCTGTCACCTTACCCCTATACATAACTACCTCCATCACTCTAGTATCCCTGTCACCTTACCCCTATACATATCTACCTCCATCACTCTAGTATCCCTGTCACCTTACCCCTATACATAACTACCTCCATCACTCTAGTATCCCTGTCACCTTACCCCTATACATATCTACCTCCATCACTCTAGTATCCCTGTCACCTTACCCCTATACATATCTACCTCCATCACTCTAGTATCCCTGTCACCTTACCCCTATACATATCTACCTCCATCACTCTAGTATCCCTGTCACCTTACCCCTATACATATCTACCTCCATCACTCTAGTATCCCTGTCCCCTTACCCCTATACATATACCCCTATACTACCTCCATCACTCTAGTATCCCTGTCACCTTACCCCTATACATATCTACCTCCATCACTCCAGTATCCCTGTCCCCTTACCCCTATACATATCTACCTCCATCACTCCAGTATCCCTGTCCCCTTACCCCTATACATATCTACCTCCATCACTCTAGTATCCCTGTCACCTTACCCCTATACATATCTACCTCCATCACTCCAGTATCCCTGTCACCTTACCCCTATACATATCTACCTCCATCACTCTAGTATCCCTGTCCCCTTACCCCTATACATATCTACCTCCATCACTCCAGTATCCATGCACTTTTTAAATATGGTATTGGAACTGACTCTGTATTATAGTATGCTTACTTACTTACTTAGTGCGTTCTTATATATTTCTTATTTCTCATGTGTTTTTCTTCTAGTATTACATTGTTATTGATTATTACATTTGTTGGAGTTTGAGTTTGCAAAAAAGGCATTTCACTGTACTTGTGCATGTGACATTAAAATGTGAAACTTGCTGGAATAGTGGAGGCAGCTCCTGGTGCTCTCTGGTTTTTGATGAAACAAAAACCTGTGGTTGAATTTATTCTGCCACTGTCTCTTCTTATTGTCTCGGCCTTTGGCACATACTGTCGCAAGGCATATGAACTAAAAGGTTATAGAGCAAACAACGCAATTATCACAACACATGTTTTTTTTCCTGGCGTGGTTTCCCCAGTGATTTTACCCATGCACCGCTACTGCGGAGGAGTGAATTCAAATGAAGTATCTGGGCCACGTCTACAGAGAAATGAATTTAACACCATTTGATACCGCCTCTTGTTACAGAGAATAGGAGAAGAGAAAATAGAGGTGTGGAGAGACCGATTGACCATGAAGAGTAAACAGCAGATGAACGATCCAGTGAAAATCAAAAGGAACATTTTCAACAAGGGGTAAGAAAAGAGACATGCCTGCAGGATGACAGAGAGGAAGAGAGAAAGCAGTCTTTCCCGAAGAAAGAAATAATAAAAACAACTGAAGAAACAAAGAGAATAAGAGAGAGAGGGTTTAAAGCAGGGGTGGGGGACGTCCGGCATCCGGGCCGTATACGGCCTACGAGAACGTTTGATCAGGTCCTCGAGCCAATTCATAAATATCATTTTTTTATATAAAAAAAAGCTCTAGATGTCGTTTTTCCACAAAAATAAAATGAAAAATTCAGTTGCTCATCATCATCGATCCCCTGTACATCAGAAAAATGGCTACAGTAAAGACAAGAAAAGTACATGTAGTGTTGCGTTTTCCAAGACAAATGGACAAATTCATATTTTTTTGTCGGAGTGAAAGGCAAACCTGTATGCCTCATTTGTGGGGATGCACTTTCAGTAATGAAAAAGTCATATTTGGAGCGTCATTACAGCTGGAAACATGCTAAACCTAATGAGTTGTGAGGACAACTTGGTGTGGATGAAGTCATTGCTCTTCAGCAGGGTTTGGGTGCCCAACAAGCCGCCTTTACAGAAACTCGTTTGGATGGGGAAAATGTTATGCATGCAAGTTCTGTAGTGAGTGAGCTTATCGCAAAGAAACTAAAGCCTGTAAAGGAGTGTCTCCAAGCCACTGCAGAGTTGCTAGCACCAGACAAAGTTCAATTGTTCCAAAGTGTCAGTTTGTCTGGAAGATTCGTCACGGAGCGGATAAACTGACATGGCACAAGAGTTCGAAAAACATTGACGGACTCCGCAAAGATATCTTGAGTTTTTCTCTTTGGCATGTGATCAAACAACTGACATAACAAATACTGCCCAATTTGCAATTTGTGTGCGTGGGAATACCGCTGAGTTTTACACAAGGGAGGAATTGCTGTCTTTGGAAGCCATGCAGGGCACCACCAGAGGCGAGGACTTGTTTGAGATACTTGTCTCGGCCATGAGCAAATTTGAGTCACGGTTTGAAAAACTAAGTGGCCTTACTACAGATGGAGCGCTAGCCATGGTTGGCTCAAAAAAGGGTTTAACAGCATTAGTGAAAAAATAAATGAGTTGTCTCAGTCTTGATCCAAGTGATGTAATTGTATGTAACTGCATCATACATCTAGAAAGTCTATGTGCACAGCCCCTGAAGCCGAACAACGTCATGGCAACTGTAGTGTCGATCATCAATTTTATCAAAAGCAAAAGGCTGAACAACCACCAGTTTAAGGAGCTATTGATTGATCTTGAATCGGAGTATGGTGATGTGGTTTACCACTGTGAGGTACGATGGTTGAGCCGTGGAAACATGCTTTCACGGTTTTACGGACTGAAGGAGGAAGTAAAACAATTCATGGAGATGAAGGGGAAACCTGTCGCAGAACTGAGTGATGACAAGTGGTGTGATTTGGCCTTCATGGTGGACATAACCAAGTATCTGTCTGACTTGAAGCTTCACTGGCCGAACCAGCTTCTCAGCGATCTGCTATCAAACGTGAAATTGTTCAAAGCGAAATTAAAGCTGTGGCAAGTCCAACTAGAAAGGGGTAACACAGTGCATTTTCAGGCTCTTGTCCTCTGCAAAGACAAGAGCCTGATATTACGTTGGAATATGCTGGTGAATGTGGAAAGCTTGCGAACGCATTTTGTGAGCAGTATAAGGATGTGGAGATGAACATATTTGCAACCCCGTTTAACGTGGAACCAGCGGATGTGCAGGATGGCCTACAACACACAGTCATTGAGCTGCAAAGCAATGACGAGCTCAAAGCCAGGTACAACAACCTCCCTCTCCTTGAGTTCTACAAAATGTACGTTGGTGCTGAGTATTTTCCTGTTCTGAGAAGGCATGCACTTAAATGTGCACCTGTGTTCGGGACGACCTACTGCTGTGAGAAGTTCTTTTCCAAACTGATTCTTGCAAAGATTCGATTTCCCGCTCAAGACTGACTGATACAAACCTGGAAAACAAGCTCGTCAAAGATAAGCAGTTTCAGCCATCGCATTAGAGGTGAGTTTGAACATGTAATCATAATAACAACAACATTTACAATACTAATATTTATTTAAATAGGACTAGCACTTGTCTAAATACTCAAGGGCACAAGCAACATCATACAAGTCATATTTAAACTATACAACCAATGTTGTATAGATGGCGTAGCAGTAAGTCGTCCTGTCTCGTGTCCCTTGTATATACCATATATTTTTCGTTTTTTTACATATTTTTCTTCGCATATCTCTTCAAAAACATTTTGCTAAACCTAAGCTTCCAAATACTCTCCTGCAACCCGCCTCACCCAATGTAGCTATTTTTCCTAAAGTATTTATATTTACTTCGGAACCGGAACCCCTCAACTGAAGCTAGCCAGCTAACCACCAGCTATGCTAGCGGTCATCAGCTAAGCTAACCTTTAGCTCGGAAAGCTCTCACCAGCTCGAACAACGCGACTCTAACCAGAGCATAACGGACCTATTTATTTTTCATCCCCGGATTCATCCCCGGATTCCCACCGCAACCGGAACATTTTTCAGCTGGATCTTCACAACTAGCTATCTAGCTAAACCGCAACCCCAGATGATTACTCCTGGCTAGCACTTCCACCCACTTAGCGTGAAGCTAGCGTGAAGCTAGCCCGGCCAGCGCACCTGTGCTACCACCGTAGCATACTACTGGGCTACAATACCCGGGTCCACGACCGGTCTATCGATGTCACCGCATGAAGAGGAATAAACAGACTCACCCCATCGCGACGTCCCCCCAAAGGCCAACTCTCTAGCCCTCGCTATCTCCCTGCTTGCTAAACTCGGCCTGCTAACTGCTAGCTTGTTTAGCCCCGGCCTACGAACTGTTAGCTTGTTAGCACAGGCCTGCTAACCGTCTGAATCGCCGCGTCCCAAACACGCACCGGACCCAGACTCACTTTCTATCTCTTTTTGATTTTTAATCTGTTTATACCTTTCCGGAAACCTGCCTCACCCAATGTGACACGGAATCGCTATTATTTTTTATTTTTAGAACACACTCAAGAACCTCCAGAAGCTAACCAGCTAACTAGCTACAAGCTATTTAGTCATTGTTAGTTTTTTTTTTTCAACCTGGATAACACTCGCCAGTCCAGCTTCCCTGCCCCATCCACCGCTGCCCCCTGGACACTGATCTCTTGGCTACATAGCTGATGCACTCTGGACTGTCCATTAATCACGGTACTCCATTCTGCCTGTTTATGTTTTATCTGTCGGCCCCCGTTGCCTAGTCAACGCCATTTTACCTGCTGTTGTTATGCTAGCTGATTAGCTGTTGTCTCACCTACTGTTTTAGCTAGCTTTCCCAATTCAACACCTGTGATTACTGTATGCCTCGCTGTATGTCTCTCTCAAATGTCAATATGCCTTGTATACATTGTTTTAGTTCACAATGGAGCCCCTAGTTCTACTCTTCATACCCCTGATACCTCCTTTGTCCCACCTCCCACACATGCGGTGACCTCACCCATTACAACCAGCATGTCCAGAGATACAACCTCTCTCATCATCACCCAGTGCCTGGGCTTACCTCCGCTGTACCCGCACCCCACCATACCCCTGTCTGCGCATTATGCCCTGAATATATTCTACCATGCCCAGAAACCTGCTCCTCTTATTCTCTGTCCCCAACGCTCTAGGCGACCAGTTTTGATAGCCTTTAGCCGCACCCTCATATTACTCCTTCTCTGTTCCGCGGGTGATGTGGAGGTAAACCCAGGCCCTGCATGTCCCCAGGCTCCCTCATTTGTTGACTTCTGTGATCGTAAAAGCCTTGGTTTCATGCATGTCAACATCAGAAGCCTCCTCCCTAAGTTTGTTTTACTCACTGCTCTAGCACACTCTGCTAACCCTGATGTCCTTGCTGTGTCTGAATCCTGGCTCAGGAAGGCCACCAAAAATTCAGAGATTTCCATACCCAACTATAACATCTTCCGTCAAGATAGATCTGCCAAAGGGGAGGAGTTGCAGTCTACTGCAGAGATAGCCTGCAAAGTAATGTCATACTTTCCAGGTCCATACCCAAACAGTTCGAACTACTAATTTTGAAAATTACTCTCTCCAGAAATAAGTCTCTCACTGTTGCCGCCTGCTACCGACCCCCTCAGCTCCCAGCTGTGCCCTGGACACCATTTGTGAATTGATCGCCCCCATCTAGCCTCAGAGTTTGTTCTGTTAGGTGACCTAAACTGGGATATGCTTAACACCCCGCCAGTCCTACAATCTAAGCTAGATGCCCTCAATCTCACACAAATCATCAAGGAACCCACCAGGTACAACCCTAACTCTGTAAACAAGGGCACCCTCATAGACGTCATCCTGACCAACTGGCCCTCCAAATACACCTCTGCTGTCTTCAACCAGGATCTCAGCGATCACTGCCTCATTGCCTGTATCCGCTACGGAGCCGCAGTCAAACGACCACCCTCATCACGGTCAAACGCTCCCTAAAACACTTCTGTGAGCAGGCCTTTCTAATCGACCTGGCCCGTGTATCCTGGAAGGACATCGACCTCATCCCGTCAGTTGAGGATGCCTGGTCATTCTTTAAAAGTAACTTCCTCACCATTTTAGATAAGCATGCTCCGTTCAAAAATGCAGAACTAAGAACAGATACAGTCCTTGGTTCACCCCAGACCTGACTGCCCTCGACCAGCACAAAAACATCCTGTGGCGGACTGCAATAGCATCGAATAGTCCCCGTGATATGCAACTGTTCAGGGAAGTCCGGAACCAATACACGCAGTCAGTCAGGAAAGCTAAGGCCAGCTTCTTCAGGCAGAAGTTTGCATCCTGTAGCTCCAACTCCAAAAAGTTCTGGGACACTGTGAAGTCCATGGAGAACAAGAGCACCTCCTCCCAGCTGCCCACTGCACTGAGGCTAGGTAACACGGTCACCACCGATAAATCCATGATTATCGAAAACTTCAATAAGCATTTCTCAACGGCTGGCCATGCCTTCCGCCTGGCTACTCCAACCTCGGCCAACAGCTCCTCCCCCGGCAGCTCCTCGCCCAAGCCTCTCCAAGTTCTCCTTTACCCAAATCCAGATAGCAGATGTTCTGAAAGAGCTGCAAAACCTGGACCCGTACAAATCAGCTGGGCTTGACAATCTGGACCCCTATTTCTGAAACTATCCGCCGCCATTGTCGCAACCCCTATTACCAGCCTGTTCAACCTCTCTTTCATATCGTCTGAGATCCCCAAGGATTGAAAGCTGCCGCAGTCATCCCCCTCTTCAAAGGGGGAGACACCCTGGACCCAAACTGTTACAGACCTATATCCATCCTGCCCTGCCTATCTAAGGTCTTCGAAAGCCAAGTCAACAAACAGGTCACTGACCATCTCGAATCCCACCGTACCTTCTCCGCTGTGCAATCTGGCTTCCGAGCCGGTCACGGGTGCACCTCAGCCACACTCAAGGTACTAAACGATATCATAACCGCCATCGATAAAAGACAGTACTGTGCAGCCGTCTTCATCGACCTTGCCAAGGCTTTCGACTCTGTCAATCACCATATTCTCATCGGCAGACTCAGTAGCCTCGGTTTTTCGGATGACTGCCTTGCCTGGTTCACCAATTACTTTGCAGACAGAGTTCAGTGTGTCAAATCGGAGGGCATGCTGTCCGGTCCTCTGGCAGTCTCTATGGGGGTACCACAGGGTTCAATTCTCGGGCCGACTCTTTTCTCTGTGTATATCAATGATGTTGCTCTTGCTGCGGGCGATTCCCTGATCCACCTCTACGCAGACGACACCATTCTATATACTTTCGGCCCATCATTGGACACTGTGCTATCTAACCTCCAAACAAGCTTCAATGCCATACAACACTCCTTCCGTGGCCTCCAACTCCTCTTAAACGCTAGTAAAACCAAATGCATGCTTTTCAACCGATCGCTGCCTGCACCCGCATGCCCGACTAGCATCACCACCCTGGATGGTTCCGACCTTGAATATGTGGACATCTATAAGTACCTAGGTGTCTGGCTAGACTGCAAACTCTCCTTCCAGACTCATATCAAACACCTCCAATCAAAAATCAAATCAAGAGTCGGCTTTCTATTCCGCAACAAAGCCTCCTTCACTCACGCCGCCAAGCTTACCCTAGTAAAACTGACTATCCTACCAATCCTCGACTTCGGCGATGTCATCTACAAAATGGCTTCCAACACTCTACTCAGCAAACTGGATGCAGTATATCACAGTGCCATCCGTTTTGTCACTAAAGCACCTTATACCACCCACCACTGCGACTTGTATGCTCTAGTCGGCTGGCCCTCGCTACATATTCGTCGCCAGACCCACTGGCTCCAGGTCATCTACAAGTCCATGCTAGGTAAAGCTCCGCCTTATCTCAGTTCACTGGTCACGATGGCAACACCCATCCGTAGCACGCGCTCCAGCAGGTGTATCTCACTGATCATCCCTAAAGCCAACACCTCATTTGGCCGCCTTTCGTTCCAGTACTCTGCTGCCTGTGACTGGAACGAATTGCAAAAATCGCTGAAGTTGGAGACTTTTATCTCCCTCACCAACTTCAAACATCAGCTATCTGAGCAGCTAACCGATCGCTGCAGCTGTACATAGTCTATTGGTAAATAGCCCACCCATTTTCACCTACCTCATCCCCATACTGTTTTTATTTATTTACTTTTCTGCTCTTTTGCACACCAATATCTCTACCTGTACATGACCATCCGATCATATATCACTCCAGTGTTAATCTGCAAAATTGTAACTATTCGTCTACCTCCTCATGCCTTTTGCACACATTGTACATTGTATATAGACTCCCCCTTTGTTTTCTACTGTGTTATTGACTTGTTAATTTGTTTATTCCATGTGTAACTCTGTGTTGTCTGCTCACACTGCTATGCTTTATCTTGGCCAGGTCGCAGTTGTAAATGAGAACTTGTTCTCAACTAGCCTACCTGGTTAAATAAAGGTGAAATAAAAAAAATTAAAAAAAATAAAATAAAATGTCAGTGATTAAAGTCACATAAAAACATGAATAAAGCAGAAAATAGCACATTTTAATAATATGGCCCCCAAATGAATTTACAAGTATCCAAATGGCCCTTGATGGCAAAAAGGTTCCCCACCCCTGGTTTAAAGGAAGTTGAGGGATTATGCAACTTGATAGAACCAGGGAAGGAGAGAGTGGAAGAAATGGATTCGTCTAAATTGAAGCGCGGCAGAGAGTGCAGACGTGTGTGACTGGATGGGTATTTGACAGGTGATCTCTCCTGTCTCTCTGGTGTAAATCTCAGCTCGAGAGAAATCCTACCCCACTGTGCAGTGGCCATACTAAAGTCTGCCTAATGCTCCATGGAGAGGTAACACTGAGCCGTGGTAAATAACAGAGGTTCTGAGTTCTCCCAGATGAAAGCTTAGGAGGACTCAGCTGCTCTCTCTCTCTCTCTCTCTCAGTATGTGATTCCTACCCTAGCACCTTGGTCCTGCCTCCCAACAGGAACAGGAATAGTACTATGTGACGTGTATCATATGTTTTGACAATCATATTTCATTTTAATCTGCAACATACAGTAGATCATATATTGTTGAGTATGTTTTCTTATAGAAAATGCCAGCAAAAGGCCAACAATTGAGTCTCAAATAACAATGGTGACATTCTGTAGCATATCTAGCGTTATGATAATCAACTAAATGCTATGCTCACAGCAGAGTAAAACGAAAACTGTCTATTGAAATCACACTAAACCAGTCTAAGCATGTCATTTCACTGACCCTGGATTGGGGCAGCTGCTAACAGAGATCCCATATTCCCTTCATAGCCTCCCACAGGCTTGGCTAGGCAGCATGCCATGGTCCACTCTGTACAATGAGATCTCTGGGTAATTGGGTGCTGCACATCAAATGCAGATCTCTTCTGACATCACACAGGAACTCACTGGGGCAGGGATAAAACAGTATGCTGTATAAAAGCACACAGGCAGTTAGTGTCAACAAACAGCCCAGCCAAGCACACAAACAAGCCAACAGCAAACTCCCTGCCATCACACAGATAATAGGCCCCTTAGACAATGTTTATCCCGACTCATCCACCAATCAGCCTTCACCACATTTGGAAGAAAGGTAGCTCTTCATCTGAAGGACGAGAGATCAACTGATCTGAGATGAGAGCGGGAAAAAGAGCGAGCGAGAGAGGGGGGGATTGGAGAGGATGACGGGATAGGTTCTGACAGTTTACTGCCATACAACCGACCAATCTATGAATCTGTGATGGTTGTGTATTTTTAAGAAAGCTGAATAATTCATTTCAACCAATGACATGCTGGAGTGGAGAGAGGCACTTGTGCATGATAAATTCATAGCATATCCCAGTGGTCCAAAGGCACTCTGTCCTCTTAACCTTTAGAGTATGGCAACCCAGTACACACAGACGAGAGTACACCTGTCAAACAGAGAGAACAGTGAACGCCATCCAAGAAAAAAACACACACAACGCATACCCAATGTGCCTCAGCCCTGTTTGAAAAGGCTCACACACACACACACACACACACACACACACACACACACACACACACACACACACACACACACACACACACACACACACACACACACACACACACACACACACACACACACACTCACTCACTCACTCACTCACTCCAGAACCAAAGTATTCTCCTCACTCTACTCTACTGTATAAGCAGCCAGTGAAGTCAAATTCTCTAGTGTGTTGGCAAACATAAATATGCAGTGTGTGCACTGTTGGTGCCGAACAATATTTTAGATTACATTTTTTTAAATGAATGATCTTGTCACACCTGTCCTTGTGCTGTCTCCACCCCCCTCCAGGTGTTGCCCATCTTCCCCATTATTCCCTGTGTATTTATACCTGTGTTTTCTGTCTGTCTGTGCCAGTTCGTCTTGTTTGCCAAGTCAACCAATGTTTTTCTCGTAGCGCCTGTTTTTTGCCAGTCTCTCTTTTTCTCGTCATTCCTGGTTCTGACCCTTGCCTGTCCTAAATGTGAGCCCGCCTGCATGACCACTCTGCCTGCCCCTGACCTCGAGCCTGCCTGCCGCCCCTGCCTGTCCCCGACCCGCCTTTTGCCTACCCTTGGATTCTAATAAATATCAGAGCTCAAACCATCTGCCTCCTGTATCTGCATCTGGGTCTCACCTTGTGTCATTATAGTACGAACTGGCCATGACTGATCAAGCAGACTTGGACCAGCTCCATCACGCTGTCTCCCTGCAGGGAGCTACCATTAAGAGACAGGAGAAGCTACTTCCGAACCTGATGGAGGGGTTCCGATCTCTGGCGGAACATCACGACCAGGGGTTCAAGGCATTAACAGAGCAATTCCGTGAATTAGCTCGCAAGCAGCATGCCACATCTGAGACCTCCCAGCCACTCAGTAACTTCCCTACTAGTGGTGCGATTGTTCAGCCTACCCCTTACGATTAGGATTGATGGGGGTCTACGAGAACGCCAGAGTGAGATGAGGTTGAGTCTCGGGAACATTCGTTCATCCGCTGCTGCTTGCTCACCTCTGAAGGAATCCACAGGTCCCCGAAGTGTGCACTTCTGAGAAGAACCGAAGCCACCCGAGTTCCCTCGAGAATCATTGACGATGAGTGAGTCGGTTACTCCTGAGACTGTGCAACTGGGCAGAGCTGGATTATCGCCTGTTTTCGGATGAGAGTTTTATGGACGCTACCCTAATTTCTGAGTTAGGTATCCCCACTCAACTCCTCTCTGTTCCCATGGACGCTAGGGCACTGGACGGCCGCTCTATTGGAAGAGTTACCCACAGCACTGTTCCTGTTAATCTGCAGGATTTAGGAAATCACAGTGAGGCTATACAGCTTCTCCTCATTGATTTCCCCCATGTTCCTGTTGTTTTGGGATTTTTATTGGCTCTAAAACCACAACCCCGTTACTGACTGGACCACGAGTTCAACCCTGGGTTGGAGTCCGTTCTGTCATTCCCATTGTCTCAAAGCGGCGTAGCCTTCCCCGAGACGTCCTCCTCAGTGCTTAAGTAAAGCCTCGGATTTCTCTGCCATTCCCGCAGAGTACCATAACCTCCTGGAGGTCTTCAGCAGGGCTCGGGGCAACTTCTCTTTCCCCGCATCGCCCCTACGATTGTGCCATCAACCTTCTCCCAGGCACCACACCGCTTCGTGGTCGGCTATATTCCCTTTCCGGCCCGGAGACCAAGGTCATGGAGGAGTACATTGAGGAATCTCTGGCTGCTGGAGACATCCGTCCGTCTGCATCTCCTGCCGGTGCAGGGTTTTTCTTTGTGGAAAAGAAGGACAAGACCCTGCGTCCGTGTGTTGACTACCGGTGTCTTAATGACATAACGATCAAAGATTGTTACCCCAAACCACTCCACTCCTTGGCTTTCGAACCTCTCCAGGGAGCTCCATCTTCTACAAGCTGGACCTTCGGAATGACTAGCACCTGGTTCAGATACGTGAAGGAGATGAGTGGAAGACAGCCTTCAACACTGCCAGTGGACATTACGAGTACCTGGTCATGCCGTTTGGACTCACCAACGCCCACGGTGTCTTCCAGGCCCTGGTAACCTATGTGCTCCGGGACATGTTAAATCGTTTCGTGTTCGTCTACCTCAACTACATCCTGGTGTTTTCCCTTCTGCCCAAGAACACATTCTCCATGTTCGACAAGTCCTTCAGCACCTCCTGGAAAACCAGTTATTTGTGAAAGCGGAGAAGTGCGAGTTCCACCGTTCTACACTCTCCTTTCTGGGATAATGTTTTAAAATGAAATATAACCTTAATTTTGCTGAAGAGTACAGTTGTGGCTAAAAGTTTTGAGAATGATACAAGTATTAATTTCCACAAAGTTTGCTGCTTCAGTGTCTTTAGATATTTGTGTCAGGTGTTACTATGGAATAGTGAAGAATAATTACAAGCATTTCATAAGTGTCAAAGGCTTTTATTGACAATTAGATGAAGTTGATGCAAAGAGTCAATATTTCCAGTGTTGACCCTTCTTTTCCAAGACCTCTGCAATCCGCCCTGGCATGCTGTCAATTAACTTCTGGCCCACATCCTGACTAATGGCAGTCCATTCTTGCATAATCAATGATTGGAGTTTGTCAGAATTTGTGGGGTTTTGTTTGTCCACCCGCCTCTTGAGGATTGACCACAAGTTCTCAATGGGATTAAGGTCTGGGGAGTTTCCAGGCCATGGATCCAAAATATTGATGTTTTGTTACCCGAGCCACTTAGTTATCACTTTTGCCTTATGGCAAGGTGCTCCATCATGCTGGAAAAGGCATTGTTTGTCACCAAACTCTTCCTGGATGGTTGGGAGAAGTTGCTCTTGGAGGATGTGTTGGTACCATTATTTATTCATGGCTGTGTTCAAAGGCAAAATTGTGAGTGAGCCCAATCCCTTGGCTGGGAAGCAACCCCACACATGAATGGTCTCAGGATGCTTTACTGTTGGCATGACACAGGACTGATGGTAGCGCTCACCTTGTCTTCTCCGGACAAGCTTCTTTTCCGGATGCCAAACAATCGGAAAGGGGATTCATCAGAGAAAATTACTTTACCCCAGTCTTCAGCAGTCCGATCCCTGTACCTTTTGCAGAATATCAGTCTGTCCCTGAAGTTTTTCCTGGAGAGAAGCGGCATTTTTGCTGCCCTTCTTGACACCAGGCCATCCTCCAAAGGTATTTGCATCACTATTTGTGCAGATGCACTTACACCTGCCTGCCGCCATTCCTGAGCAAGCTCTGTACTGGTGGTGCCCCGATCCCGCAGCTGAATCAACTTTAGGAGACGGTCCTGGTGCTTGCTGGACTTTCTTGGGCGCCCTGAAGCCTTCTTCACAACATCTGAACCACTCTCCTTGAAGTTCTTGATGATCCGATAAATGGTTGATTTAGGTGCAATCTTACTGGCAGCACTATCCTTGCCTGTGAAGCCCTTTTTGTGCAAAGCAATGATGAAGGCACGCGTTTCCTTGCAGGTAAACATGGTTGACAGAGGAAGTGCAATGATTCCAAGCACCACCCTCCTTTTGAAGCTTCCAGTCTGCTTTTCGAACTCAATCAGCATGACAGAGTGATCTCCAGCCTTGTCCTCGTCAACACTCACACCTGTGTTAACGAGAGAATCACTGACATGATGTCAGCTGGTCCTTTTGTGGCAGGGCTGAAATGCAGTGGAAATGTTTTTGGGGATTCAGTTCATTTGCGTGGCAAAGAGGGTCTTTGCAATTAATTGCAATTCATCTGATCACTCTTCATAACATTCTGGAGTATATGCAAATTGCCATCATACAAACTGAGGCAGAAGACTTTGTGAAAATGTATATTTGTGTCATTCTCAAAACTTTTGGCCACGACTATAGCTGCTGCCTTGGCAATACAAATAAAAAAAGCCTAGGAAATGAAAAAGCCTAGGTACAGTATTTCTGATCAAACAGCTCCACTCTCTCCACTCACTCTGTCTGAGCTGAATTCATGTTCCCTGAGGATGAGGCAGCCTGTTTAGAAGGTTCTCACCATCCAACTGTCATCAAAATGCTTAGAAGGTTCTCACCATCCAAATGTCACCAAAATGTACAGACAGACACAAAGGACCACATTTGATTTCTTCGTTCAAAACATCCAGAAAGAATTGGAATTGGAGAATGGAATAGGTCCCTTCCCCCTGCTCGTAGGCAGCCTTCTAAAATGACACAGATACAGATAGAGTAGTAAAAAACATGACCCTAAAAATACACTCCAACTCTTGGGACACTTAGGGAGACGAGGAGGCTGCCTTCCATCTCTCCTTCTGCCTTCCGCCCCACACATATACATTAACCCGGCAGAATGAAGGAAATAACTGGGTTCAGTTCCCATCATTAGCTGTCCTCACTACCACACTCTGCCATAGCACTTATATAAAATATAAATGTACCCGACATCCTGCTGCTATATAGCTGTGCCTGCTCTGCTCTCCTGCTGCTGTTGTATGTGCTGCCTCCTCCGGAGACGATTTGAGGAACTGACTCATTATTATTTAACACAGAGGAAAGATGGCATGCTTCTGAACTGATACCATGATCTCCTGCTTTAGATGATAGATAGGAGTCATGCATTGGACAGAGAGGCTGATTGAGGAGAATGCTGGAGGATGGCTGAGCTCCAGCACAATCTGACTGATCATCCATCTTCACCTTTCATCATCACACTCACTCAGCTCCCCTGCTGAAGGTTGCCGGTCCCAAGCTCAGTCAGCTCAGTCTAATACCCTGTAAACTATTAACTAACGTGCGCAAAATTCTTCATAAGAATTATGAATCAGACCAGCAATCGGTTTAAGTCTGGTCACACCAGACAAAAGGGTTCTATTATAACTTCTCGCCAGGGTCGGGGCTGTGTGTGGGAACATTTAAGCAATAAAATAGCTATTTTGGACAAACACAAATCTATCAAATTAAGGCCACCTACAGCTGACAAGTGGTGGGCAGACCATGGGTAGGGTAATCAGATACCCTGTGCCCTCACATCAATCAGATTATGGCACAATGGTACAATCAGCTTGTGGCTTGTTTGATGACTAGACCATTCATTTTGTAATAAAGAGGGAGCCACTGAGAGACAAAGAGGAACCTGAGCCATTGTCCCCCAAAGGCCACAGTAAACAGGTGTTCTAATACAGGAATGCCAGAGGGGCTATGGCCTACGATGAGTGATACAGCTACTGTAGCATGGAGCCTGTATAACTCACCCTGCTGCCCCATAACCCACTCATGTACATCCATACTGGAGAGAGATCTGTTTTATGGCCAGCAAGTCACACTATTTCAAGTCGAGCTGCCAGGCAAAGAAAATACATCAAATGAAATGAACTCACAGCCCCTGACCACCTCCTCCGGCTCTCCACTGCCCACTAGGTGATTTACCGGCTCTGCGGCCACGCTCAGTTACACTTACAGGTTCATGTTTTTAACTGTCAGCCTCTCACCCTTCCATGCCTCTATCTTCTGCCATTTTGTAAACCTTCTGAAAACAACAGGATTAGGTCTTTGTTTTTAAAGGCTGTGTTTGGGTAAGGAACAAAGTTTATGGTTGACCAATAATTGACATCGCTGAAATGTGATGAGAAACCAACCATTAACAAATTACTTATCAGCGCTTAACAGAGTCCAGGCTGTAGCAGATTAATTACATTGACCATGGAACAGAAATAGCCTATAGATATGATAATCAGCTACAGTGAACCAGCTAAAGCATACAAACCGCTACAAATCAGTCCTAGCTCTCTCTTTTAGCCCTCTTGTAAAGACATGACTAGTTCATTCCATTCTCTTTCATGGCAAGACCAGAAAGACATCAAAACGCTGCCCCCAAGGAATACAAATCCCTGTCTCACTCTCTCCTCTGTTCTGACCTGCTATTGTAGTATCTGCGTTGGCAGATGCTCTGGGTGCTACAAAGGGGTCATTGGCAAACTCATTAGCTCAGATGCCAAATGAACCGGCCATGTTGTTACAAGGGTTCCGCTCAAAGCGGGAACAGAGGAAATGCATTACGTTTGGAGGAGGTGGAATGACCGGTGGATAGATGTGGTATGATGATGGGATTGTGGTGGTGGGACAAAACTGAGGAATATTGCCTGCGAACACAACCAGGGCTCCTTCTGTAATCTCCTTTATTGGCTTTAGTCACCAGCTGGTGGACATCCAAAGACATCACAGTACAATACCGAATCAAGTTACATAATGGTGCTAATTCCAATCAGTACATCTCCATTGTACGTATTACACCTTCATAACAAGGCAATGTAGTAAATGACAATCTGACACGTAAAACTGTAACAGAGGTTGACAATATTGGGCTCCTGAGTAGCGCAGGGGTCTAAGGCACTGCATCTCAGTGCTAGAGGTGTCACTACAGACCCTGGTTCGATTCCATCACAACCGGCCGTGATTGGGAGTCCCATAGGGTGGCACATGATTGGCCCAGCGTCGTCTGTGTTAGGTTTTGGCCGGGGTAGGCCGTCATTGTAAATAAGGATTTGTTCTTAACTGACTTGCCTAGTTAAATAAAAATGTTGAAAGGAGCCTATCTGTTCAACGACCTCTATGAGCTGTGAACCAGGTTTGATGTTCTTAAGGTATGATTGATGTTGCCGACTCACAGTGCTGCAGTTGGTTCAGGACAGGTCATTCTGAATATTCATTATGCAGCTGAAGAGGTGAGAGAGTGGGAAGTCAACTCAAGCGGAATGCCCATATTTCAAGAGCGAACTGGATATTTTCACTATTGCCACTTACATGCTACTAGTAGCCCTCAGGCGTTTGACAGCACACAGGGGCAGTGTTCTGCTGTCCTCCACCACTTTTCCACTCCCCCATTCTCTTCTGCCCACTGTGACAGTAGTGGTGCTCTAAGTTTGCTTACAGGGGATGCATGGCTGTTTTACTGGCCTCAAAGCCATGCTGGGAAACAATGAGGCTCGGCTCTGCCAGTGCTGAGGAGATGTAATGTCACATTTGAGCACAGTGGACAGCTTTATATGCAACAGCAGGAGATGGCAGAGATCCGTAGGCGTAATGGATACATTGCACTCGGTGGCACCATGGGTGCCATAACAATTCATTAGGCCATTTCATTATGGATGGGCAGGGTTATCCTGTGGCTAGGTGCTGTTAAACGCAATTGACTGAGGGTTATAAGTGCAATTGCTACCGGTGCTCTCCTGTCTCTGATTAACCAATATCCCATCCAATATTCCATAACAGACAAAGTATCATCTTGTCTCATTGCATCTTATCTCATCTATCACATAAAAATCCATCAGGAAAACCAATAAAAACTGGCATCAGAAATAAGTCCAGGCATACAGGCAGGCAGATTGGATAGGAGAACTAGACTGTTTCACCAGCAGCTATTGTTCCTGTTGTCTGACTGTCTGTCTGACTGTCTGTCTGACTGTCTGTCTGAATGTCTGTCTGACTGACTGCATGTCTGTTTGACTGCATGTCTTTCTGAATGTCTGTTTGATTAACTGTCTGTCTGTCTGTCTGTCTGTCTGTCTGTCTGTCTGTCTGTCTGTCTGTCTGTCTGTCTGTCTGTCTGTCTGTCTGTCTGTCTGTCTGTCTGTCTGTCTGTCTGTCTGACTGCATGACTGTCTGTCTGACTGCATGTCTGTCTGTCTGTCTGACTGCATGTCTGACTGCATGTCTGACTGCATGTCTGTCTGTCTGACTGCATGTCTGTCTGTCTGACTGCATGTCTGTCTGACTGCATGACTGTCTGTCTGACTGACTGCATGTCTGTCTGTCTGACTGCATGACTGCATGTCTGTCTGTCTGACTGCATGTCTGTCTGTCTGTCTGACTGCATGTCTGTCTGTCTGACTAGGGTGGCTGGAAGCCCTAGAGCTCCAGAATCAGTCATTCAGTCAGTCCCACTAAGCCAGTCAGTCTGACAGTGGCAGGACAGGGAGTCAGTCCAACAACACATCCACCTCACAGTGAGACGCCTGCGGGGTCGATCCCGGGTGCAGCCTCCTCTCTGTCCTGGTAATCAAGCTCTAATTGTGTGAGGATGAGCAAAGACACGGGCAGAATGTGGTGGTACAGAGGAAGCAAATACAGAAGACACGTTTTAGGGACAGAGAGAAAATACCCACCCAAAGTGATAACAACATCAGATGTCTGTCTAGCTCCTTGGAAAACAATCTGTTATGACTGCACAAACCCACTTTGACCTGAGGCTGATGGAGAAACAACACACAGAGCCTCTGGAAGTGATAACAGAAGGGTTGGGAATGGGATGACACTGATGTGATAGGAAACCGCACAAAAATCCACAAGGCAGGGAGACAAAAGAGGATGATTATACAGTATCCATTCACTTAGCTCCAATCTAATATGTGGTGTTACATCCTAATGAATTAATGCTATTACACCTTCAGTTGATTACAGGTGGATGTCAGTGACAGGGAGTCCTGTCCCAAGTGCTATGGGGATCCCATGTGTTCAATGTCTGTGCTGGGTGCATGCCTGTGTGAATGTGTGGCTTTTGCATAGTAGAAGTTGTCTTACCCAGATCTTGACCGGTGGTCCATCCACGTTCGCAAGCCTGGTCCTCACTCGGCGTGTGTGTGTGTTGCCTGTGCGTCTCTGGTTCTGCGGTCCGTCTGTCCAAAGAGTGTGTGTGTGTTGGACTGTGATGTTGCTCCACCAGCTTCCTATGATAATACTCACTGAGCCTCCAGCTTTTGACAGCAGCAACTGAGCCTGACTGCAGTTGCTTCGCTCCCCCTCTTGCTCCCCCTCGCTCCCGCTATCTATAGTGCATCAACCTCTTCCCTCTACCTCTGCAGATGAAAAGGCAACTGAAGTCTCTTTCCCCCTCTCTCTCTCTTCTTTGTGTTCCAGAGTCAGCTCCTGGTTCCCATTGGGCACAGGGCTTTGTGTTTCTGCCACTGTGACAGCCTGAGCTGGTGATGGTGTGCTCTTTCACTATAGGGGCATGTGAGTGTATGTGTGTGCGCATGTGTGTGTGAGGGAGAGAGACAGCCCTGCTGCTGTTCAGTGGAGCACATCTGTGCTGTTGCTGCCTCTCCACTACTCAGGCTGTTCAGCTTCACAACTCACTCTGCTAGCCAACTAACGGCTTAGGGATCATCTCAAAAGTCTGGAAAACAGGAAAAACATAGACAAAAGGTTTAGCTCATCCACAAAGGGCCAGATGGTAATGGAATGATGGAAGATAGAGAGGTTCAATACATTGCATTTGAGATTGCTTGAACATGGAAATATACTTTTTTCTTGATATTATTAATATATTTCTAAACTTCTGCTGATCAGACAGTAAAAAAGCACATTTACTTTCTCCCTCTGCATAACCCCAGACAAGCAACATAGGAGTTACATTTTATCCCCCCTGGGAGCTAAGAAGCTGAGAATGAGGAGATAACTTTACCTCCAGGCTGTTCAAACCGATATTTTATACTTCAGCCATGGTGTTAAATAACAGAGTAAATCGGAGTCCAAGGCATTGCAAGAGTGTCATATTCAGGTGAACGCATAGACTGTACCTTATTTCACCCTTTAATGCCTTATTTCACCCCTTATTGTCCCTTTATTGTCCCTAAGAGACAACACTTCAGGTGCACTGATGCAGAATCTCTATGCAAAGCTAAGAAAATGCGAACACAGTTCTAATTATGTAAGGAATCACCCAGTAATTATCATATGGAAGGGGTGATCATTATTTCTCTGTTTCTGTACTAGCACGATTCCTACTCATTGGCAGACAACCTCATTCCAAAAATGTATGTTCATAATCATATTACAGCCTACATGATAGTTCTGCTGTTTTGTCTGAGGGTTTACATTGATCTCTTAAAGCAGGGGTTGGCAACAGGCGCGTGAGGGAGTTATTTTTTAAATTATTTTTTTAATATGTTTTTTTTACACCAATCTCGACAAATAATTTCTGTATAGACCTAGCTTTGTGCACAGGAGCATTGTCATGCTGAAACGGGAAAGGGCCTTCCCCAGACTGTTGCCACAAAGTTGGAAGCACAGAATCGTCTAGAATGTCATTTTATGCTCTGGCGTCAAGATTTCCCATCACTGGAACTAATGGGCCTAGCTCGAACCATGAAAAACAGCCCCAGGCCATTATTCCTCCTCCACCAAACTTTACAGTTGGCACTATGCATTGGGGCATGTAGCGTTCTTCTGGCATCTGCCAAACCCAGATTGATCCGTCAGACTGCCAGATGGTGAAACGTGATTCATCACTCCAGAGAATGCGTTTCTACTGCTCCAGAGTCCAATGGCGGCAAGCTTTACACCACTCCAGCCGATGCTTGGCATTGTGCATGGTAATCTTAGGCTTGTGTGCGGCTGCTCGGCCATGGACCCCCATTTCATGAAGCTCCCGATGAACAGTTCTTGTGCTGACATTGCTTCCAGAGGCAGTTTGGAACTCGTAGTGAGTGTTGTAACCGAAGACAGACGATTTTTAGGCATTTCGTGCTTCAGCACAATAACAGTGCCACGTTGAAAGTCACTGAGCTATTCAGTACGGGCCATTCTACTGCCAATGTTTGTCTATGGAGATTGCATTACTGTGTGCTCAATTGTATACACCTGTCAGCAACAGGTGTGGCTGAAATAGCCGAATCCACTAATTTGAAAGGGTGTCCACATACAAGTGTATGTAAACAATCTTTCCTCCAAAGGACTATTCTATGGATTACATTTAGTGAGAAGAAAATCATGGAATTTTTATGTCTGGGTTTCGTGAGGAAACACTCTAGTCTTCTGTTGAAGCTCTGGTCTCTGAAGCCCTGCTAGGGATTTTTCCACCCCATGTATTTCCCCAGGCAAGAGGCAGGCATAGGTTGCACGATCTTGGAGTAAAGTGTTCTCATGGATGTTGGAGTCAAGTGTTCTCAGGGATGTTGGAGTCAAGTGTTCTCAGGGATGTTGGAGTCAAGTATACTCATGGATGTTGGAGTCAAGTATACTCATGGATGTTGGAGTCAAGTGTTCTCAGGGATGTTGGAGTCAAGTATACTCATGGATGTTGGAGTCAAGTGTACTCAGGGATGTTGGAGTCAAGTGTTCTCAGGGATGTTGGAGTCAAGTGTACTCATGGATGTTGGAGTCAAGTGTTCTCATGGATGTTGGAGTCAAGTATACTCATGGATGTTGGAGTCAAGTATACTCATGGATGTTGGAGTCAAGTGTTCTCATGGATGTTGGAGTCAAGTATAGTATACTGGATGTTGGAGTCAAGTATACTCATGGATGTTGGAGTCAAGTGTACTCATGGATGTTGGAGTCAAGTGTTCTCAGGGATGTTGGAGTCAAGTGTACTCATGGATGTTGGAGTCAAGTGTTCTCAGGGATGTTGGAGTCAAGTATACTCATGGATGTTGGAGTCAAGTGTTCTCAGGGATGTTGGAGTCAAGTATACTCATGGATGTTGGAGTCAATCAGGGATGTTGGAGTCATACTCATGGATGTTCTCAGGGATGTTGGAGTCATGGATGTTGGAGTTCTCAGGGATGTTGGAGTCAAGTGTACTCATGGATGTTGGAGTCAAGTGTTCTCAGGGATGTTGGAGTCATGGATGTTGTACTCATGGATGTTGGAGTCAAGTGTTCTCAGGGATGTTGGAGTCAAGTGTACTCATGGATGTTGGAGTCAAGTGTCTCATGGATGTTGGAGTCAAGAGTACTCATGGATGTTGTTCTCATGGATGTTGGAGTCAAGTGTACTCATGGATGTTGGAGTCAAGTGTTCTCAGGGATGTTGGAGTCAAGTGTACTCATGGATTGGAGTCAAGTGTTCTCATGGATGTTGGAGTGTACTCATGGATGGATGTATACTCATGGATGTTGGAGTCAAGTGTTCTCAGGGATGTTGGAGTCAAGTGTTCTCAGGGATGTTGGAGATGGTGTTCTCAGGGATGTTGGAGTCAAGTGTTCTCAGGGATGTTGAGAGTCAGGGATGTTGGAGTCAAGTGTACTCATGGATGTTGGAGTCAAGTGTTCTCAGGGATGTTGGAGTCAAGTGTACTCATGGATGTTGGAGTCAAGTGTTCTCAGGGATGTTGGAGTCAAGTGTTCTCAGGGATGTTGGAGTCAAGTGTTCTCATGGATGTTGGAGTCAAGTGTTCTCAGGGATGTTGGAGTCAAGTATACTCATGGATGTTGGAGTCAAGTGTTCTCAGGGATGTTGGAGTCAAGTATACTCATGGATGTTGGAGTCAAGTGTTCTCAGGGATGTTGGAGTCAAGTATACTCATGGATGTTGGAGTCAAGTGTTCTCAGGGATGTTGGAGTCAAGTGTTCTCAGGGATGTTGGAGTCAAGTGTACTCATGGATGTTGGAGTCAAGTGTTCTCAGGGATGTTGGAGTCAAGTATACTCATGGATGTTGGAGTAAAGTGTTCTCAGGGATGTTGGAGTCAAGTATACTCATGGATGTTGGAGTAAAGTGTTCTCAGGGATGTTGGAGTCAAGTATACTCATGGATGTTGGAGTAAAGTGTTCTCAGGGATGTTGGAGTCAAGTATACTCATGGATGTTGGAGTCAAGTGTTCTCAGGGATGTTGGAGTCAAGTGTTCTCAGGGATGTTAGAGTCAAGTGTTCTCATGGATGTTGGAGTCAAGTATACTCATGGATGTTTGAGTCAAGTGTTCTCAGGGATGTTGGAGTCAAGTATACTCATGGATGTTGGAGTCAAGTGTTCTCAGGGATGTTGGAGTCAAGTATACTCATGGATGTTTGAGTCAAGTGTTCTCAGGGATGTTGGAGTCAAGTGTTCTCAGGGATGTTGGAGTCAAGTGTACTCATGGATGTTGGAGTCACATGTTCTCAGGGATGTTGGAGTCAAGTGTACTCATGGATGTTGGAGTCAAGTGTACTCATGGATGTTGGAGTCAAATGTTCTCAGGGATGTTGGAGTCAAGTATACTCAGGAATGTTGGAGTCAAGTGTTCTCTGAGTCAATGTCTTGCATGTGATGCTGAGCTATTGTGATATTGAGAAGCATACGTATGTTGGTGCAAAGTCAACCATCACATTTCACCTTGAGTGAAAGTTTCTAATCAATGCAGTCAACAAGCCCATACAGATGCTCTCGATATGTTCAAGCCAACACACTCATTTTTGAAGTAAGTAATAGTCTATCTACTGGCTCTGAGCAACTTTAAGTACACTCACAAACATCCTCGTACACCAAAAGACTGAGAGAAGGAAGAGAGAAGGGAAAGAAGAGAGAGAGAGAAGTTTAATAGACTGAGAAAACTGATAAATGGACCGGATTGCAACTATGTGCCCTTGCAATCACAGATGAGTGCAGCTTTTATAGTGAGGGGCACTGGAATTTGTATGTGCATACATGCGTGAGCATACATGCACGAGTTTGTCTGTGTGGCTCAGCCACAACAGTGTGACTGCTGTTATCAACTGCATGTCTGCCCTAGGGAGGAAGCTGCTGTGCTGGGGGGTAAACAGCTTTTGCAGCCTCACTGCTCCTTCACTGCAGCTGTGAAAGGGGCCGAGTAATCCTGCTGCTCGTTCACGCCCTGCGGACCAGGCCGATCTGGGGTGGCACACAGCAACACAGTAACACACACTCCCAGGACTGGGAGGTTGGTATGCTGACCTCAACTAGGGTGCTGTATGATTTGTGTGACTGGCCAAACACTATCAAAACACATAAGGAGCATGCTCACTACAGATATCAGTAGGAAGGTCGTTGTGAGGGTAGAGAAACGCATCTCTGATCAAATCCCGATTACTGAGACAAGGCTTTGGATGTTAGGAACAGAAAGGTGCAGCATCTGACACCTGTGGAGTGGAGCTGGGTTATTGCAAGTGTCACTGCCTCTGGCACCTGAAACATATTCCCAAACTGAACAAATGTGTGCCTTGGTGCAGAGTCATGGTGATTAGCGTACCGGTGAGTGTGTGTCTGCGTGCGTGACACGGTTGTGGTTTATGCGAGAGAGGTGGTGACTCACACTGGCCTGAGCTGACGCTGGAGACCCTGTGGCCTTTGAGGAGGGAGGGGAGAGAAGGAGCGAGGGGAAGGAGGGAGGGGAGGGGAGGAAGAAAGGCGGGTGTGGAGTGTGTGTACCCTGTAGCCTCCAGAGACTAGGAGAGAGAGATGGTAGATGAGGGAGAATGAGTAAAAATGGGAGTGAAAGAATGAAATGGAAAACGGGGTAGGAGGCGGAGTGAAAGCTGGATGACGAGGGAGAGATAAAGAGGGGTTTGTAGGGAGAGTGTGTAGGCTGTGCATCCTGCAACATCCACAGAGACTGCCAGCTTGCAGAGAGAAAGGAAGGGAAGTCTGTGGGCCCTGGAGACAGACAGCGCTAGCTGCACCCGTTGGCCTACACGCTGAAGGAGGGTGCTCGGTGGGCGGGGGGCAATGTTTACTAAATACAGATCCCCACTGGGAGACTGCCTCTCTGTGTGAATGTGATTACACTACACACACCATTTACCAGCAGCAAAGCCTTATCATTACTGAATAATTACTTCTGCAACAAGAGCACAGGGAGGATGAATGGCTGCAGGTTATACTGTCTACTTACACTGAGTAGACAAAACATTAGGAACAACTTCCTAATATTCAGTTGCACCCCCTTTTGCCCTCAGAACAGCAAAAACTCGTCGGAGCATGGACTCTACAAGGTGTCGAAAGCATTCCACAGGGATGCTGGCCCATGTTGACTCCAATGCTTCCCATAGTTGTGTCAAGTTGTCTGGATGTCCTTTTCATACACACAGGAAACTGTTGAGCGTTGCAAAACCCAGCAGTGTTGCAGTTCTTGACACAAACCAGTGCACCTGGCACCTACTACCATACCCAGTTCAAAGGCACTTAAATATTTTGTCTTGTCCATTCACCCTCTGAATGGCACACATAATGTACACAATTCATGTTTCAAGGCTTAAAAACATCAATAAGGGATCATAGCTTTCACCTGGATTCAACTGGTCGGTCTATGTCATGGAAAGAGCATTCATTCTTAATGTTGTGTATACACATTGTATATGGCTAAGAATGTGAGAGTATGGTGACTCCACCAGCAGGTCTCAAACCCAGGCCACCAGCACCAACGTTGAACACCCTAACCGTTGTCCAAATAAGGGATATCTTTAGGGCATGTGCTTATTGGGCAAGTATAGTTAGGCCCTGTCCAGAATAAACCTTAACCCCATCTCCCTAGGCACTTATGTAGCTGAAACAACTTGATTGGTGTACACAATAGAGTGAATGCACTTTGAAGTAAATCTCAGCTCTGTTAAAAGTACACTCAAGAAAAGCTATTTTATTTATTATAGTGATTCAGTATTTCATTAAAACATGTTAATACAGGGCCTCCCGGGTGGCGCAGTGGTTGAGGGCCACCAGAGACTCTGGGTTCGCGCCCAGGCTCTGTCGTAACCGGCCGCGACCGGGAGGTCCATGGGGCGACGCACAATTGGCCTAGCGTCGCCCGGGTTAGGGAGGGCTTGGCCGGTAGGGATATCCTTGTCTCATCGCGCACCAGCGACTCCTGTGGCGGGCCGGGCGCAGTGCGAGCTAACCAAGGTGCACGGTGTTTCCTCCGACACATTGGTGCGGCTGGCTTCCGGGTTGGATGCGCGCTGTGTTAAGAAGCAGTGCGGCTTGGTTGGGTTGTGTATCGGAGGACGCATGACTTACAACCTTCGTCTCTCCCGAGCCCGTACGGGAGTTGTAGCGACTAAACAATTGGATACCACGAAATTGGGGAGAAAACAGGGTAAAAATTTAAAAAGAAAACACAAAAAAAACTTGTTAATATGCCCCACCAACATTAGACAACTGTACAGAAAGCCCTTAAATCGCAAAAAAAAAAGTACTGTAAATCAAGTCAAATTGAAAATAGTCAGATTAACCGATACCTTACAACGACATGGTGGCGTAGCGGGAAGACCGGGGTACCATGACCCAAGATGTTGAGAAACCCAGGTGAGGACATGAATAATAATCACCTACTTCAAATATGTAACTTGAAAACACTGTATGTTAAAAGCACTGTGTGTGAGTATCCCTAACCTTACCAACAGACAGAGCTACAAATTGATCAGTGGTTCAGAGCCTTGATTGGCTTGGCAACCGTAACAAGGAGTGATGTCTAATTCATTTTTTTTCGGGGAGAATGTTTCTTTGGGACCATCAGGTGGCGCCCTAACAACTGATACACAGAAATGTTCCTGCAATGTTCCCATGAAACGTGTCTAGAATTAATAAATTAACAACAACAAAAAATCCACAGGCCAGATTATAATTGCTGTAATGATTAGGCTTCCCTGTCACGCTGTACCTCTTTCAGGTCAAGACCAGGGTGATGACGATGAGCATGCAGATGAGCTTCCCCGAGATGGTTTCTGACAGTTTGTGCAAAAATGATTTGGTTTTGCAAACCTACAGCTTCATCAGCTGTCCGGGTGGATGGTCTCAGACGATCCCGCAGGTAAAGTAGGCAGATGTGGAGGTCCTATGCTGGCGTGGTTACACGTGGTCTGCGGTCGGTTGTGAAACCAATTGGACGCACTGCCAAATTCCCTAAAACAACGTTGGAGGCGGCTGGTAGAGAAATTAACATTAAATTCTCTGGCAACAGCTCTGGTGGGCATTCCTGCACTCATCATGGTAATTGCACGCTCCCTCAGAACTTTTAGAGTGAACTTTTAGAGTGGCCTTTAATTGTCCCCAGCACAAGGTGGACCTGTGTAATGATAATACCATTTAATCAGCTTGATATGGCACACCCTCAGGTGGAAGGATTAACTTGGCAAATGAGAAATACTCACTAACAGGGATGTAAACAAATTTGTGCACAAAAATTAAGAAAAAAATACAGTTTTTGTGCGTATCAAAAACTTCTGGGATCTTTCATTTCAGCTCACAAAAGATGGGACCAACATGTTACATGTTGCGTTTACATTTTTGTTCAGTGTATGTTATGACCCCTATGCGGTTAGTTGGGCCAACAGGATTGAGGGTATGAAATGTAATTCTGTATTATCATCTCAAACTAAGGCAATTTGATATGTTATTAACTTCATAACACAATAAGGTATGAAACAATTGGAATGGTAATGACATCCCTATGGGCTCACCTTGGGGGAGGGGGGGGGTCAAAGGTCATACATTTATGCATTTTGGGGTATGATGAGCCAGAATGGACAGTATTGGTATTGTACCATATTACCACATGGCACCCTATATGATAACTTCACCAAATTACTTTTTGCTATATAGAGTCAAAGATTTTGCATGGCCATACCTGAATAAATAACTGGGTTAATAAAGCCAATAATGAGGACAACCGAAAACGATGGATCAAGCATGTCAGTTATATATATTTAACAAAATATTACCAGATATGCCAACAAAATGTTTTGTTTTGTAACTGTTTCAAATACATTACATTAAAACACTTCAAACATTTTTGGAGAAGCATTCACTGATGTCCATTAATTCAAATGATATACAATATGATTCTATAATGTAATGTTATTATGTTAACATCAACAAATCAAAACAGAAAAATGGCCACATACTTCGTTAACAACAGGTGTAGACTAACAGTGAAATGCTTACTTACGGGCACTTCCCAACCACGCAGAGAGAAAAAGGAGAACTAGAAAAATGACTACACAAGTACTAAATACATAATGAGCAACGATAACATGGCTATATACACGGAGTACCAGAACTGAGTCGATGTGCAGGGGTAGGAGGTAATTGAGGTTGATATGTACAGTGTCGTGAAAAAGTATTTGCCCCCTTTCTGATTCTCTATTTTTGCATATTTTTGATACTGAATGGTTTCAGATCTTCAACCAAAACCTAATACTAGATACAGGGAACCTGAGTTTACAAATAACAATAACAAAAAATTATTGATTTAATTAACAAAGTTATGCATCACCCAAATTGCCCGTTTAAAAAAGTAATTACCCCCTTCCACTCAATAACTGGATGTGTCACCTTTAGACGCAATGACTGCAACCAGATGCTTCCTGTAGTTGTTCATCAGTTTCTCACATCACTGCAGAGGAATTTTGGCCCACTCTTGGATGCAGAACTGCTTTAACTCAGTGACATTTGTGGGTTTTCAAGCATGAACTGCTCATTTCAAGTCCTGCCACAACATCACAATTAAGATTAGGTCTGACCTTTGACTAGACCATTCCAAAACTTCAAGTGTGTAACTTTTTAACCATTTTCATGTTGACTTGATTGTGTGTTTTGCATCATTGTCTTGCTGCATGACCCAGCTGCACTTCAGCTCACAGACAAATGGCCTGACATTCTCCTGTAGAATCCTCTGATACAGAGCAGAATTCATGGTTCCTTCTATTAAGGAAAGTTGTCCAGGTACTGAGGCAGCAAAGAATCCCCAAACCATCACACTACCAACATCATAAAACTGTGAAGGACCTCGGCGTTACTCTGGACCCTGATCTCTCTTTTGACGAACATATCAAGACTGTTTCAAGGACAGCTTTTTTCCATCTATGTAACATTGCAAAAATCAGAAGCTTTCTGTCCAAAGATGATGCAGAAAAATTAATCCATGCGTTTGTCACTTCTAGGTTAGACTACTGCAATGCTGTATTTTCCGGCTACCCGGATAAAGCACTAAATAAACTTCACTTAGTGCTAAACACGGCTGCTAGAATCTTGACTAGAAGCAAAAAATTGGATCATATTACTCCAGTGCTAGCCCTGTTTGGCCCTGTCCGGGGGTATCTTTGGACAGGGCCACGGTGTCTCCCGACCCCTCCTGTCTCAGCCTCCAGTATTTATGCTGCAGTAGTTTATGTGTTGGCGGGCTAGGGTCAGTCTGTTATATCTGGAGTATTTCTCCTGTCTTATCCGGTGTCCTGTGTGAATTTAAGTATTTTTTTTTCTAATTATTTCTTTCTCTCTCTCGGAGGACCTGAGCCCTAGGACCAGAGCCTCAGGACTACCTGGCTGTCCCCAGTCCACCTGGCCGTGCTGCTGCTCCAGTTTCAACTGTTCTGCCTGCGGCTATGGAACCCTGACCTGTTCACCGGATGTGCTACCTGTTCCAGACCTGCTGTTTTCAACTCTCTAGAGACAGCAGGGGCGGTAGAGATACTCTGAATGATCGGCTATGAAAAGCCAACTGACATTTACTCCTGAGTGGCTGACCTGTTGCACCCTCGACAACCACTGTGATTATTATTATTTGACCCTGCTGGTCATCTATGAATATTTGAACATCTTGGCCATGTTCTGTTATAATCTCCACCCGTCACAGCCAGAAGAGGACTGGCCACCCCTCATAGCCTGGTTCCTCTCAAGGTTTCTTCCTAGGTTTTGGCCTTTCTAGGGAGTTTTTCTTAGCCACCGTGCTTCTACACCTGCATTGCTTGCTGTTTGGGGTTTTAGGCTGGGTTTCTGTACAGCACTTTGAGATATCAGCTGATGTAAGAAGGGCTTTGTAAATACATTTGATTTTGATGACGACCGTTGGTCGTTGACCGTTGGTATGAGGTTCTCACTGTGGAATGCAGTGTTTGGTTTTCATCAGACATAATGGGACCCATTTCATCCAAGTTGACTTGTGTCAAGTTGACTGAATGTCCTTTGGGTGGTGGACCATTCTTGATAAACACAGGAAACATTTGAGCGTGAAAAACCCAGCAGCATTGCAGTTCTTGACACCGTCAAATCAGTGTGCCTGGCATCTACTACCATACCCCGTTCAAAGGCACTTAAATCTTTTGTTTTGCCCATTGTGCCCAATGGCACAAGTACACTGTCTCAATGCTGAAAAATCCTTCTTTCACCTGTCTACTCTCCTTCATCTACACTGATTGAAGTGGATTTAACAAGTGACATCAATAAGGGATCATATATTTCACCTGGTCAGTCTGTCATGTAGAGAGCAGAAGATTTAAATGTCTTAAAATCTGTAATTTATTGTGGAGTAAACACACACACAGAGAGAGAGAGAGAGAGAGAGAGAGAGAGAGAGAGAGAGAGAGAGAGAGAGAGAGAGAGAGAGAGAGAGAGAGAGAGAGAGAGAGAGAGAGAGAGAGAGAGAGAGAGAGAGAGAGAGAGAGAGAGAGAGAGAGAGAGAGAGAGAGAGAGAGAGAGAGAGAGAGAGAGAGAGAGAGAGAGAGAGAGAGAGAGAGAGAGAGAGAGAGAGAGAGAGAGAGAGAGAGAGAGAGACAGAGAGAGAGAGAGAGAGAGAGAGAGAGAGAGAGAGAGAGAGAGAGAGAGAGAGAGAGAGAGAGAGAAAGAGAGAGAGAGAGAGAGAGAGAGAGAGAGAGAGAGAGAGAGAGAGAGAGAGAGAGAGAGAGAGAGAGAGAGAGAGAAAGAGAGAGAGAGAGAGAGAGAGAGAGAGAGAGAGAGAGGGAGAGACAGAGAGAGAGACAGAGAGAGAGACAGAGAGAGAGCAGGGATTTTCCTGCTTTAGTATTTCGATATGGATATCCTCACGACAGACAGATACATAATTGAAACAAAATAATACATTAGACATGACTGCAGCTATACATTCACACGACAGTATGAAACATCTATCCCCTACGCTTTTAGCGGGAAACAGCTGCCCCAGCAAATGAAGGTGGCGGTGAATATCAGTCAGGAACACGTGCCCCGATAATGTCGACAGAAAAGGAAGAGGGAGGCAAGGGTCTGGAAAATGAATTATAAACACACTGAGATCACCATGAGAAATAACCTGGGTACCTGGCTGTATCTCTATTCAACAAGGATACATAGTAACTGCCATGCAAGACAACAGGCACCCAGACTACATGGGAAATAGCCTATCTATGATGTTTAGTCTGTATTGGTTTGTCCAGTCCCTGGGAGTGTTATAGTAGGGTGGATGGTGTCTGGAGCTCACTGGGTCAGTACCATCATCATCACCCACCTGTCTAGTCAGATGCTGTATGTCCCTCATCACTGGCTTAAACACAGCTAAACTTGGCCCTGGCCACTAGGTCAGCAAAGCCCTGTATTAGTAGTGGCTAACCCACAGGGATCTCCTACTCGGCCGCTCTGCTCAACACAGTAGGGACAGATCCAGCCGGACAGTCGTGGTATTTACATGCTCTTACATGGATTTTGTATAATGTTCTGGTACCCTGTGTACACAAAGTTATAGTTACTCATTGTGTATTTATTTTTTCTATCATTTTTCTCTGGCCCGTAATTAAGAATTTCACTGTTAGTCTACACCTGTTGTTTACAAAGCATGTGACAAATCGAAATGTATTTGATGCTCATGGTGTATACACAGCTGGCCATTATGTTTTTCAACAAAGCCCATATTATCCTCAGCTAAGTAAATTATACAAGTAGACATATTTGCCAACTGTACACAAAATTCACATTCAGACACAGCAATTCTCTACTGAAATGAAAACATTACATTAAAATCAATGGACAGTGAAAGCTCTGTAGTGAAGACAGTGTAGGTGTTGTGGGTTGTGTACTTGACTTGTAGCAACGACAAGGAACAACGGCATACGGAAATGGATTATATTTAAACAAGGAAAAAGTCACCTTTAATTGGTTGTTTCTCTGTTTTTATATGCAAATGTGCAGCCTGTGAAAGACAATTATTGGGCCCCTGGCAGCAAAAAAACGCAGCATTATTGTCACGCCCTGACCTTAGAGAACCTATTATGTCTCTATTTTGGTTTGGTCAGGGCGTGAGTTGGGGTGGGCATTCTATGTTGTGGGTTCTATGTTTTCTATTTCTGTGTGTTTGGTCTGGTATGGTTCTCAATTCGAGGCAGCTGTCTATCGTTGTCCCTGATTGAGAACCATACTTAGGTAGCCTTTTCCCACCTGTGTGGTGTGGGTAGTTTTCTGTTTTGTGTCTCTCTGCACTAGACAGAACTGTTTCGGTTCAGTCTCTTCCTTGGTTTTTTTGTTAATCAGTGTTCAGTCCAAATAATAAAGATGAACATGTAGCATGCTGCACCTTGGTCCTCCACTCCTTCCAACAGCTGTTACGATTATCAAAACAATTACATTTAGCTCTATGGGAACATTTCACCCCTTTCTCATTCCCTGTAGTTCTGCAGTATTCACATGCCTGCTTATGTACTACTGTAATCTAAAACATAATCCATTCAGCTATGTTCTATAAAATGGCTGTTGATCCCACTCATTGTCCCCTTCATGAATCAGGCTGCTGTGCTGAATGATCATGCAAATGAATTGTGTATCAGCATTCCTCTAGCTAGTTATTAGTTCTCATTAGAGGCAGGTGGATCTGGCCAACATCACGCAGGTTGAAGTAGACTAATGAGTGGGGAGCCCTGCTGCAGTCCTGCAGTGTAGAGGTAGAGGTAGAAGATTCCATATGGACAGCTGAGCTGCCCGTCTCGGTCTCTGTTTGAAGTCTGCCTGAGAGCTGGCCTGTGTGCCTATGGAGGATTTCATGAGCAATACAAAGCCTAGTCAAGCGCACTGCCCACAACCACATGCCAGAGCAAGCCTGGGCTCAGGGCCAGACCTCACACAAACCGTCTGTCACAGCCACCCAGTTTACGCTCCACCAACAGGCCACGGCTGTTTATACATTGTGTTATCCCATTAAGTAAGTGTGTGTGTGTGTGTGTGTGTGTGTGTGTGTGTGTGTGTGTGTGTGTGTGTGTGTGTGTGTGTGTGTGTGTGTGTGTGTGTGTGTGTGTGTGTGTGTGTGTGTGTGTGTGTGTGTGTGTGTGTGTGTGTGTGTGTGTGTGTGTGTGTGTGTGCACAAAAATGTGCTTTAGGCTATATACATTGCATTGGGCAATAGTATAGTATTTATCCAATATACACCATTCCTAACTAATGCATTTAACCCAGCGGTTGTTGGGGTGAGCCTGGCAGAAGTCTGCCACTGTTTACACTTTAAACCTTACACCAAGTGTTCTACAACACGGCCAGCGATAGAGGAGTGGTAGGACAAATGGCCCAGTCAATTCCCAGCCACTGGTTCTCTTCATCTTTATCTGCTGGTAATGACAAGACTGGCTGTAGCTGTCAGAGGGAGAAATACATCAGCTGTGATTAATCCACCCCACTGCTCTCCACCAACACCGCAGTCCTCCATCTTAACAGATGAAGTGTTCTCCATAGACTGTGACAGGGTGAACAGGGGCGCACAGGGGTCAGATATTGATAGCGCCTTCAACACAGGAAGGCAACCTTGGAGGAGACAGCCAGGAAGAGAGAAAGCAAAAATGCTACTTCTGTGTTCGGGAAGAGAGCAGCTTAAAGATTGAAGTGGGGGAAGAGTGATGGTGTGAAAAATGTGATCACAGTTTCAATTTGGAGCTGTCATGAGTACATAAGAAGTGTATGGGTGGAAGGAGATAGAGGGCAGGATTAGTGAACCCCGCTTTGCTTTCTGAGGCAGCTCATTCCTCCCATTACTATCAAAGGAAGAGAGCCTTTAAACCGCTTGGAACCGGAAAGAGATAGCCTAAACACAATACAGATTTCAAACACAAATATCCAAACGATGGAAATTTATGAGCTAAATGGGGATTATGGAGAAAATGTATTTCATGAGGACTGTCTACTCCTTAAAGGCATTCTGCTCATTCCAGATACAAAGCACTCTCTCTTATTACTAGTCCAGCATCATGCCTGCAATCAGCTTCTCAATGATCCCATTCCTCTTCATTCGCAAGAACTTCTGAAGTCTGTAAAGAATCTCAAAAAATTCAGGTCTAAAATATTCCACCAGTGAATTATACTCAGTAGGAAGGTAAAAGTCATACAGGAGCTTAGAGAAAGAGGGAGATGAGCTATTCCCAGCAACAGTTTCACAGAGCCCAGAAATATGTCTCTGGTTTTTCCTTGATAAACTTCCTCTCAGCAACATGTGTATCCTCTTATTTGAAAGTGTATCCTCTTATTTGAAAGTGTATCCTCTTATTTGAAAGGTCAAGCGTATGCTACGAACACTGCAGCTACAGTACGAGATGCTGGATGGTAACAACTGCTCATGCTGCACAATCCCCTGGGTGTTATTTCAGATGTTAAATTGGCTTATTGAGATTAGCATGCAACGTCAAAATCTATCGGAAATATTCAAGGCTTAATAAGGGAGTTATTTATTAAGTTATTTCTAAAATCTGCAATAGAAATGTTTCCCTTCTTGCGGAGTTCTGACAATGCAAATCATTTTGTTTCTCTCCAGGCCTTGATTATAGTCCCCAATGTCCCTGGGGAGTGATTTATTTATGTGTGTGTGTGTGTCTGCGTGTGTGCGTGCGTGCGTGTGTGTGTCCGCATACATGTGTACCTGAGAGCAATGTAACTATTCATACAGATCAGTGAGGCCACCCACACAGTATGCAGATTGAGGCCGAGCCGAGACAAGAGGATGGTGGGTGGATTAGAACGCCGTGGAGAGGATCACATTTCTCTGTGGTTTCCAGGAGGATTTCACACGACGACAGGAATTCACATGATTTCACAATTAGATGAACACAAAGGAGTTTATACAATCTGAATTTACTAGAAAAATGGTATCCAATATGGATGGTGTTAAGAGATAGATGGGAGGAGTTGAATGGAGTTTAAGGTTGGGACTAATAACAGCAAATAATAACAAGATAACTAATGTAAAACATACTATGACAATAAAATGTATATGGGTTAAGAAATTTAGTGAAAGAGCACAGTTTCAAAGATATGGCAAAAAGAAATCAAACCGGATGGACATCCGAAATAGATGGGAGAGGTTGAGGGTAGAGGAAGGACAGGACCAAAAACAAACAAAAGAGAACTATTAAAATAGACTGTGTCCACAAAATGTATATTGAGTTGGAGTTTATTTTATTTTTACAGGGACAGTGCACATTAATCAACGTTTCAGTAAAAGTGCCGGTTTTAGCCAGCCGGCTAATTTTCAACCGCAGTCCCTGGGCAGGTCATTAAAAACAATTACAATATAGACAATACAGTAAACTCAGCAAAAAAATAAACGTCCTCTCACTGTCAACTGTGTTTATTTTCAGAAAACTTAACATGTGTAGATATTTGTATGAACATAACAAGATTCAACAACTGAGACATAAACTGAACAAGTTCCACAGACATGTGACTAACAGAAATGGAATAATGTGACCCTGAACAAAGGGGGGTCAAAACTGGACTGCACCAGATTTGCCAGTGCTTGCTATGAGATGTTACCCCACTCTTCCACCAAGGCACCTGCAAGTTCCTGGACATTTCTGGGGGGAATGGCCCTAGCCCTCACCCTCCGAACCAGCAGGTTCCAGATGTGCTCAATGGGATTGAGATCCGGGCTCTTCACTGGCCATGGCAGCACACTGACATTCCTGTCTTGCAGGAAATCGCACACAGAATGAGCAGTATGGCTGGTGGCATTGTCATGCTGGAGGGTCATGTCAGGATGAGCCTGCAGGAAGGTACGACATGAGGGAGGAGGATGTCTTAAACGGCAATCCGACCATCATCCCTGGTGAGACAAAACCGTGACTCATCAGTGAAGAGCACTTTATGCCAGTCCTGTCTGGTCCAGTGACGGTGGGTTAGGCAACGTTGTTGCCGATGATGTCTGGTGAGGACCTGCCTTACAACAGGCCTACAAGCCCTCAGTCTACCCTCTCTCAGCCTATTGCGGACAGTCTGAGCACTGATGGAGGGATTGTGCGTTCCTGGTGTAACTCGGGCAGTTGTTGCCATCCTGTATCTGTCCCACAGGTTTGATGTTCAGATGTACCGATCCTGTGCAGGTGTTGTTACACGTGGTGTTGTTTGCGGACGACACAACAGTGGTAGGCTTGATTACCAACAACGACGAGACGGCCTACAGGGAGGAGGTGAGGGCCCTCGGAGTGTGGTGTCAGGAAAATAACCTCACACTCAACGTCAACAAAACTAAGGAGATGATTGTGGACTTCAGGAAACAGCAGAGGGAACACCCCCCCATCCACATCGATGGAACAGTAGTGGAGAGGGTAGCAAGTTTTAAGTTCCTCGGCATACACATCACAGACAAACTGAATTGGTCCACTCACACAGACAGCATCGTGAGGAAGGCGCAGCAGCGCCTCTTCAACCTCAGGAGGCTGAAGAAATTCGGCTTGTCACCAAAAGCACTCACAAACTTCTACAGATGCACAATCGAGAGCATCCTGGCGGGCTGTATCACCGCCTGGTATGGCAACTGCACCGCCCTCAACCGTAAGGCTCTCCAGAGGGTAGTGAGGTCTGCACAACGCATCACCGGGGGCAAACTACCTGCCCTCCAGGACACCTACACCACCCGATGCTACAGGAAGGCCATAAAGATCATCAAGGACATCAACCACCCGAGCCACTGCCTGTTCACCCCGCTGCCATCCAGAAGGCGAGGTCAGTACAGGTGCATCAAAGCTGGGACCGAGAGACTGAAAAACAGCTTCTATCTCAAGGCCATCAGACTGTTAAACAGCCACCACTAACATTGAGTGGCTACTGCCAACACACTGTCAATGACACTGACTCTACTCCAGCCACTTTAATCATGGGAATCGATGGGAAATGATGTAAATATATCACTAGCCACTTTAAACAATGCTACCTTATATAATGTTACTTACCCTACATTGTTCATCTCATATGCATACGTTGATACTGTACTCTATATCATCGACTGCATCCTTATGTAATACATGTATCACTAGCCACTTTAACTATGCCACTTGGTTTACATACTTATCTCATATGTATATACTGTACTCGATATCATCTACTGTATCTTGCCTATGCTGCTCTGTACCATCACTCATTCATATATCCTTATGTACATATTCTTTATCCCCTTACACTGTGTATGACAGTAGTTTTTTTTGGAATTGTTAGTTAGATTACTTGCTCGTTATTACTGCATTGTCGGAACTAGAAGCACAAGCATTTCGCTACACTCGCATTAACATCTGCTAACCATGTGTATGTGACAAATAAAATTTGATTTGATTTGATTTGATTTTGGTCTGCCACTGCGAGGACGATCAGCTGTCCATCCTGTCTCCCTGTATCGCTGTCTTAGGCGTCTCACAGTACGGACATTGCAATTTATTCACGCAGATGAGCAGGGAGCCTGGGTATCATTCTATAGGTGTTTTTCAGAGTCAGTAGAAATGCCCCTTTAGTGTGCTAAGTTTTCATAACTGTGACCTTAATTGCCTACCGTCTGTAAGCTGTTAGTGTCTTAACGACTGTTCCACAGGTGCATGTTCATTAATTGTTTATGGTTCATTGAGCACGCATGGGAAACAGTGTTTAAACCCTTTACAATTAAGATCTGTGAAGCTATTTGTATTTTTACGAATTATATTTGAAAGACAGTTTTTTTTGTTGTTGCTGAGTTTAGGGGAGGGGTGATAGGGTTAGAAAGTATATATACGTATATATGTGTGTGTATATGTATTTACATGTATGTGTATGTACAGTACCAGTCAAAAGTTTGGACACACCTTCTCTGGAATCATGTAGTAACCAAAAAAGTGTCAAACAAATCAAAATATATGTTATATTTGAGATTCTTCAAAGTAGCCACCCTTTGCCTTGATGACAGCTTTGCACATTCTTGGCATTCTCTCAACCAGCTTCATGAGGTAGTCACCTGGAATGCATTTGAATTAACAGGAGTGCCTTGTTAAAAGTTCATTTGTGGAATGTCTTTCCATCTTAATGCATTTGAGCTAATCAGGTGTGTTGTGACAAGGTAGGGGTGGTATACAGAATATAGCCCTATTTGGTAAAAGACCAAGTCCATATTATGGCAAGAACAGCTTAAATAAGCAAAGAGAAACGACAGTCCATCATTACTTTAAGACATGAAGGTCAGTCAATACGGAACATTTCAAGAACTTTGAAAGTTTCTTCAAGTGCAGTCGCAAAAACCATCAGGCGCCATGATGAAACTGTCTCTCATGAGGACCGCCATAGGAAAGGAAGACCCAGAGTTACCTCTGCTGCAGAGGATATGTTCATTAGAGTTACCATCCTCAGAAAATGCAGCCCAAATAAATGCTTCACAGAGTTCAAGAAACAGACTCATCTTAACATCAGCTGTTCAGAGGAGACTACGTGAATCAGGCCTTCATGGTCAAATTGTTGCAAAGAAAACACTACTAAAGGAAACCAATAATAAGAAGAGACTTGCTTGGGCCAAGAAACACAGCAATGGACATTAGACCGGTGGAAATCTGTCCTTTTGACTGCCAAGTCATAATTTGCGATTTTTGCTTCCATCCGCCATGTCTTTGTGAGACGCAGAGTAGGTGAATGGATGATCTCTGCATGTGTGGATCCCACCGTGAAGCATGGAGGAGGAGGTGTAATGGTGTGGGAGTGCTTTGCTAGTGACACTGTCTGTGATTTATTTAGAATTCAAGGCATGGCTACCACAGCATTCTGCAGCGATACGTAATCCCGTCTGGTTTGCACTTAGTGGGACCATCAATTGTTTTTCAACAGGACAATGACCCAACACACCTCCAGGCTGTGTAAAAAAAATGTTATCACTGGGTGTTCAGTGCTGAATGGTTTTTAGATAACGTTAAGTGAGCTTCATGAGAATCCATCTCAGTGGCAGAATGATTATCTCTATGGATATACACTGATACACACACCCATGCATGCCGTGCACTTGTCCACACTCTCATGCACACACACACACAAACACAAAGATCAAATGCAAGGCATGAATATCCCGGACTGGGTTCTTTTGCTTGTTTTGTGAGAGAGTCTGTACTGTAGAGTGTGCTGACCACTGCTCCATTTTGTTTTAGCCTGGCAGTGCTCCAGTCAAGCCATGAGAACCCATTAGGTGATGTGGTGTTAAGCGCAACTAAATCACTTTTCTATGCCTGCTTTTACTCTGTTTGTGCTAGAATATACTGTTGGTATTAGTGTGGGCATTGCTATACGAAATACAAACTTGGACAAGGTGGCTTTGTGTTTCTGGTGTATGTACAGTTGAAGTCAGAAGTTTACATACACTTAGGTTGGAGTCATTAAAACTACTTTTTCAACCACTCCATAAATGTCTTGTTAACAAACTATAGTTTTGCCAATTCGGTTAGGACATCTACTTTGTGCATGACACAAGTAATTCTTACAACAATTGTTTACAGACAGATTATTTCACTTATAATTCACTGTATCACAATTCCACTGGGTCAGAAGATTACATACACTAAGTTTACTCTCCCTTTAAACATCTTGGACAATTCCAGAAGATTATGTCATGGCTTTAGAAGCTTCTGATAGGCTAATTGATATCATTTGAGTCAATTGGAGGTGTACGTGTGGATGTATTTCAAGGCCTACCTTCAAACTCAATGCCTCTTTGCTTAACACCATTGGAAAATCAAAAGAAATCAGCCAAGACCTCAGAAAAAAAATTGTAGACCTCCACAAGTCTGGTTCATCCTTGGGAGCAATTTCCAAACACCTGAAAGTGCCACGTTCATCTGTACAAACAATAGTACGCAAATATAAACACCATGGGACCACGCAGCCATCATAGCGCTCAGGAAGGAGACACGTTCTGTCTCCTAGAGATGAACATGGTGTGAAAAGTGCAGAACAACAGCAAAGGACCTTGTAAAGATGCTGGAGGAAACAGGTACAAAAGTATCCATATCCACAGTAAAACGAGTCCTATATCGACATAACCTGGAAGGCCTCTCAGCAAGGAAGAAGCCACTGCTGCAAAATCGCCATAAAATGCCAGACTACGGTTTGCAACTGCACATGGGGACAAAGAATATACTTTTTGGAGAAACGTCCTCTGGTCTGATGAAACAAAAATAGAACTGTTTGGCCATAATGATCATTATGTTTGGAGGAAAAATGGGGAGGCTTGCAAGCCGAAGAACACCATCCCAACCGTGAAGCACGTGGGTGGCAGCATCATGTTGTGGGTGTGCTTTGCTGCAGGAGGGACTGATGCACTTCACAAAATAGATGGCATCATGAGGAAGTCAAATAATGTGGATATATTGAAGCAACATCTCAAGACCTCAGTCAGGAAGTTAAAGCTTGGTCGCAAATGGGTCTTCCAAATGGACAATGACCCCAAGCATACTTCCAAAGTTGTGGCAAAATGGCTTAAGGACAACAAAGTCAAGGTATTGGAGTGGCCATCACAAAGCCCTGACCTCGATCCTATAGAACATTTGTGGGCAGAACTGAAAAAGCATGTGCGAGCAAGGAGGCCTACAAACCTGACTCAGTTACACCAGCTCTGTCAGGAGGAATGGGCCAAAATTCACCCAACTTATTGTGGGAAGCTTGTGGAAGGCTACCTGAAACATTTGACCCAAGTTAAACAATTTAAAGTCAATGCTACCAAATACTAATTGAGTGGATGGAAACTTCTGACTAACTGGGAATGTGAATAAAGAAATCAAATCTGAAATAAATCATTATCTCTACTATTATTCTGTCATTTCATATTCTTAAAATAAAGTGGTGATCCTAAATGACCTAAGATGGAATTTTTACTTAAATTAAATGTCAAGAATTGTGAAAAACTGAGTTTAAATGTATTTGACTAAGGTGTATGTAAACTTCCGACTTCAACTGTATGTATGTATGTATGTATGTATGTACGTACAATGTATAATATATATCAGTTATGGTATTGTCAGAGCACAGTGCTCTGAATGACTCGAACCCCATAGAAGGAAAAGGAAACTAATCGCTCCCATTATGTAACCGCTCCCCTTTCCACATTTTTCCCTTCCAGCTTATTTTCAGTCAAACGGTTTGTTTTGTTGTGAGTGAAGGTAGTTGGACTCCTTTTCATGATTAGCGGTTCAACAGTCCTATTCAGAGCTCCCTGCTCACGGCTTCTTACATAAGAACCCTGCCTGTAGGTGCCATGTTGGGTTGGCGTACCAGCAGCACTATAAAACCAGACTGATGCCTCACAAAACTCCCTCCTCCGGTCTCTCTATAGGCTGTGGTGCTTCAAAAACACATTGCTACACTCACCCTGGCCTGACACGTCCCTGGTTCTGCATTCATTTTAGTCTTAGTATCGGTTTTCATTTTCCCATTCTAAAACAAATAACATGACTGGCAGAGCATTCATTCTATTCAATATGACAAATACCAATATTGGGAGCACACAAGCATAAAGGAATGGTAGATTGTTTTGGCCTTCCAGAGTTTATTATCCATCACACGCTTTTAGGGAGCCATAAATTCTCTCTTGGCTGCACAAATAAATAAATAGCTGTTATTATGTCCAATGATCAACTGCCAGCCAAGGCAAGGCAGGATGAAAACTTACTTGTCACAAAATGGCCTTTTTGTGAGAAAATGATCAAATGAGATCACCAAGCTATACAGGGCACTAAGGCTGGGGGATATTTTATTTTCTGACGGCATAGGCCTACTTTCTTTTGAAATTATTGTCAGAAACAGAAGTGGATTTTGCTCGCTTCACATATACAGCGTCACAGAAATCTCACACCATCCAACTTTAATTTCCTGCTGGCAAGGCAGACCAATCTGAAATCTCATCTCCAGACACTAAGTCAGTGAAAATGAGCTCTCGATGAGGTTATTGAAACATGAGTGTAACACTCCTCCACATCCTCTCCCCCAGCTCCATCAGGTCAAACTAAGGCGATGCCCTCATCTCAAATACCAAACTTTACTTTGTGTGTACAGGTCCAGAGAGGAAATACATATTTGTAATGAGTTGAATCATTCATCGGTTGTCGCCTAGCATCGCTCAGGCAACAGGGAAATGGCCAGTTGTATCTCTTGTACACAGACAGAACAGGAGTGAGTGAAGATACAGTGAAGTCTGAAGACATGACAAATCCCATTACTTCCGGTGGGCACGTCAAAGAGCTGAGGTAGGGCATCTGACTAAAGGGGGAGGTACACACACTCTGCATATTACCATCACTGTCACCCAACCCTGTCTGCTACTGTACTGTCAGGCAGAGAACATCTATGAGTGTCTGTTGGGGGAGACGAAAACAAACATTCACTAGAGACGTTGCATAACCTTTGTTTATATTGCGTAGACCCCACAGACTGAGGAATAGGGGACTACATGAGAAATAGTAATGAACTGACACTATATAGTACATAAGGCTATAAACATGTGTATCCACCCCATTAGTAATGGACTAGTACCCTCCACTGTGCTATCCTGTTTCACATAAATTAACCATATTCTATAAAACTAGAAAAACCAAAGCTGCTATTTTTGTCAAGTATATAAAAAAGCCTTAAAAGTGAGTGGAGTTGCAAAATGTTAGTAACTTTCCCAAAACCTCTAGGTTTTTCAGAAGTCATGGTTAGACAATTTTGGATTTCTTGCTTATTCCCTCCCGATTCCAAGAATTTTCCAACCGGGATTTCTGGAAAACATGTACATTTTGGGAGAATTCTGGAATTTTGCAACCCTAAAAGTGAGAGAATGAGATCTCCTGGATGGTGTGTCTCTAACCAGCTCTGACCTCCTTTCCATCCCAGCTCTCCCTTCATCTCTCTGCCCTACATTCTAGAGTCATCAGCACCTTCCAAACACTAATCCCCAAGCAAGGGGCATATACAGAATGAAATTGTGCATATATAGAACTCACTGGAAAATGTTATTGCATTGCCATCTCTGTGGTGCTGTGTATGTTAAAGGCCCAATGCAGTCAAACTTGATTTTCCTGAGATTGGAAAGATACTGTGAAATTGTGAAAATTATGATAATGTAATTTTAGTGTAAGAGCTGTTTGAAAAGACCGCCTGAACTTTCAGCCTGTTTTGGTGGGATGAAGTTTTGGCCTGCCTGGTGACATCACCAGGCGGTATAAGTTAATAGACCAATAACAAAGAGAGTTTCAAACCTCTCTGGCAATGACAGCTAGTTCAGGTTACATATCCCTCCCATTAGGCTCATCCAATTAGGACCCTCACTCAGACCACTCCCAGACAGTACTAGCAAAATTCTAGCTTGAGAAATTGCTCTTTGTTAAGAAGCTTTTTTTTAATTGAAAAAAATCACAGTAAAGTACTTCATTGTTACCCAGAAATTATTTGATATTTAGATCAAAACGGCTGCATTGGACCTGTTCACACAGGCAGCCAAATTCAGATCTTTTTTTTCTTCTCACATTTGACCAATCAGATCAGCTTTGAAAAAGATCTGATGTGAAAAGATCTGATGTGATTGGTCAAAAGACCAATTAGTGGAATAAATTATCAGAATTGGGCTGCCTGTCTAAACGCAGCCTAAATGCAGTTGTTAAATGGCTGTAATTGGCCGTCAGTCTTAATAGGAACTATTTTGGTGTTTGGATCCAGAGGCCAGAAGTCGTTAGCTACAAGCAAATTAGGTCTCTGTACAAGCGGCATCATCATTATTCATGGGGAATGTTCCAAAAGCGTCAAACAGAAAGTCTCGTTTTTAATGAGGTACTTTTTTTTTACACCAGTTCAAATGTACGATGGATACAATTTCACAAAAACATCATGTCAGAAGTTGTCCTCTCAATTATCTTGTAATGAAATCGGCATGATGTAAACATAAAGTGACACGTAATACAGGTGTTGTGAGCATATTGAATCAAAGAGCCTGTCCTCCAATCAAGCAAATGACAATCTGAACAGGCCATCTGCATTCCTGGCCCTAATTGTGAAATATAGGGACTTAACAAGCTGTCTCTGCTCTCAAACTGTGAGGCTCCTAGTGTGTGAGTTAAAGGTAACTGCCAAAATAGTGGAAACACTTGAGTAAATTAGGCATAAAAGTACACAACTGTTCAAAAGTTTGGGGTCACTTAGACATTTTCTTGTTTTTGAAAGAACAGCACATTTTTTGTCCATTAAAATAACATAAACTTGATCAGAAATACAGTGTAGACATTGTTAATGTTGTAAATGACTGGAAACGGCAGATGTTTTATGGAATATCTACATAGGCGGAAACGGCAGATGTTTTATGGAATATCTACATAGGTGTACAGAGGCCCATAATCAGAAACCATCACTCCTGTGTTCCAATGGCACGTTGTGTTAGCTAATCCAAGTTTATCATTAGAAAACCCTTTAGCAATTATGTTAGCACAGCTGAAAACTGTTCTGATTAAAGAAGCAATAAAACTGGCCTTCTTTAGACGAGTTGAGTACCTGGAGCATCAGCATTTGTGGCTTCGATTACAGGTTCAAACTGGCCAGAAACAAAGACCTTAATTCTGAAACTCGTCAGTCTATTCTTGTTCTGAGAATTTAAGGCTATTCCATGTGAGAAATTGCCAAGAAACTGAAGATTTCATACAAAGCAGTGTACTACTCTCTTCACAGAACAGTGCAAACTGTCTCTAACCAGAATATAAAGAATATAAAATTTGATTTGAGTGGGAGGCCCTGGTGCACAACTGAGCAAGAGGACAAGTACATTAGTGTCTAGTTTGAGAAACAGACGCCTCACAAGTCCTCAACTGGCAGCTTCATTAAAGAGTACCTGCAAAACACCAGTCTCAACCTCAACAGTGAAGAGGAGACTGTGGGATGCTGGCCTTCTAGGCAGGATGACAATGGCCCCATCAACAGGGCACGAGAGGTCATTGAATGGTTTGACAAGCATCAAAATTATGTAAACCATACGCCATGGCTGTCTGATCACAACCCAATTGAACACTAATGGGAGAATGCCGCGACACCTGAGACAGCGCTTTTCACCACTATCAACAAAACAAATGCTGAAATTTCTTATGGAAGAATGGTGTCACATCCCTCCAATAAAGTTCCAGACACTTGTAGAATCTAAGCCAAGGTGTATTGAATATGTTCTGGCTTGTGGTGGACCAACGCCCTATTAAGACACTTAATGTTGGTGTTTCCTTTATTTTCGCAGTTACCAGTACCTCTCAGTTCTTTGATAGACATGAATGCATGGTTAATGTCTAAACTAAGTTTGCTCATTAACAAAAAAGAATCCGAGTCTAGAATGTCTGCCGCAGGTGCACAGTGTCCTCTTATGATCCATCTTCATTCTAAGAGGGTTTGCTGCATGTGTGAAAGGGATTGACATCATGGTCAGACTGAGAAGGAGAGGTGACGGCCCCACACACCAGAGCCAAGCCCTGATCTCTTGCTTCTCACTTCAGTAAGTCGGGCTGTTGGGGAGAGATGTTACTGACCACATCTGGCCAGCTACCTTCAGGACTGAGAGTTCAGCCAGGCCATTTAATCCCGTGTGTAGGTATGATGAGCTGATGGACCAAAACACAAGGTGCACGTCGTTCAGCCAAACCTAGTCTACTGGCCTTCAAGGCATTCAGATTATTTTGTTTCCATTTCAACACAGTTTCTCTAGTGGTGGGAAACATACCCAATTGTCATACTTGAGTAAAAGTAAAGATACCTTAATAGAAAATTACTCGAGTAATATTTTATTGGGTGACTTTTACTTGAGTAATATTTTATTGGGGGACTTTTACTTAAGTAAAAGTCACCCAATAAAATATTACTTGAGTGTGACAATTCTTTCACACCTCCCACCTACTCCTCTCAGATGGAGGGCACATGGTCCTCTTCAGCCTAGAGCCTGGCACCCTGGAGGAGCATGGGCACAGGGCTGGGGGAGGGCACATGGTCCTCTTCAGCCTAGAGCCTGGCACCCTGGAGGAGCATGGGCACAGGGCTGGGGGAGGGCACATGGTCCTCTTCAGCCTAGAGCCTGGCACCCTGGAGGAGCATGGGCACAGGGCTGGGGAAGGGCACATGGTCCTCTTCAGCCTAGAGCCTGGCACCCTGGAGGAGCATGGGCACAGGGCTGGGGGAGGGCACATGGTCCTCTTCAGCCTAGAGCCTGGCACCCTGGAGGAGCATGGGCACAGGGCTGGGGGAGGGCACATGGTCCTCTTCAGCCTAGAGCCTGGCACCCTGGAGGAGCATGGGCACAGGGCTGGGGGAGGGCACATGGTCCTCTTCAGCCTAGAGCCTGGCACCCTGGAGGAGCATGGGCACCGGTGCCCTTTGCAAATTTATCCTGCCCCCATCTCTGTATCCTGTCAGACACATAAGTACCACAGAGCCAATTAGCTTTCATCTGTCATATGTGACACTGATTCATTAAAACAAGTTTTTTTGTTGTTGCAGGAAAACAAAGCTGTTTTGATGCTTCCGTTTAAGTTATGTATGTTCATGAACATGTTCATGTTCAATATACGTTGAGGGGTGAAGGTCTGTGGGTGGCAATGACGTAATCACAGTACATGCTCAGACCCGTTGTTTGACAGCTAACCTAAAAACTCTATCCAAAGGACCTTGCTTTCTGCAATGGAAATCATTCATTTCAATTTCTGAACCAAATCATCTGAACTGTACAGTATTTAGCTTAGATATGCACGTACTGCCAACCCCCCCCCCCAAAAGAAAATGTCTACCTATTAAAAATGTTTCTGCACACAATTTCTGGTGGGCACTGCACATCCACAGCAGCTTTAAATGTTCCCACTTTAATCTTCATTGTGATTTACAGGCTCCTTAGGTAACCATGCCAGTCATCTGGAGGGTCCCTTCACTGCACTCAACAGTGAGGGCCAAAAATGGGAATTTTTTGCATTTGTCCCCGTCCTTTTTACCCAGCCAGTGCTCTGGCTCTCTTTCCCTGCCCTCTATAAAGCCTTTCTACAGATTATGGATGGCTGCATAAATCCAAGGGGACTATTGGTCATTAGATGTTGTGTGTGGACATGTTTAAGTATACTTGTGGGACCAGAAGTCCCCACAAGAATAGTAAAACAAAAATTGACCAACCGGCACATTTTTATTAGTCCCCACAAGATCAAATGCTATTTCTAGGAGGTTTAGGGTTACGGTTAGAATTAGCATAAGGAGCTAGGGTTAGGTTTTTGGGTGAAGGTTAGGGAAAATAAGATTTTGAATGGTGTCCCCACAAGGTTAGTTGTACAAGACTGTGTGTGTCTCGGAGAGAGGCTTAGGGAGGGAGCAGAAAGACCGAAACAGAGAGAAAGAGGAGGAAGAGTTAGTACGAGAGCCCTTTTGTAGCCTGACATTAAAGAGTCACATTGTAATCTATCAGATAATAGCTTGCAGGTCAGACAGAGTGCCTGGGGAGGAGGCAGCACCTGCTGCCATTCAGTCAAGGTGACAATGTGCCCATGTCACAATGTGCTGATGGCTGCAGTGTGCTGTGCCAAGCCACAGGGGGCCTGAACAGTGCCTCTCATTAAGCATCCTGCATGGAAGTTAGTGTGGGCATCTAGATCATGTTAGACATAAAAACCTCAGTGCAAAAACACAGCATGTAAACTGATTACCTTGACACATCACTCTGTGTGATGTCATTCATTAGGGGACAAAGTGGCACGACAAAAGCAACACACTGTGGAAGAATTGCCCACATGCCCAGGTAACCTTGCACAGCTGAAACTATGCATGTACATTTACTTTCACACATGACCTTTCCCAGCACTGTGTTTCAAAAGCACATTGTAGTTGAAAGGTAGAGAGTGAGGAAGTGCGTGTGGTGTAAAGCCAGACAGGCTGTCTCCAGAGCGAAGTACAAACACTCCCAGACTGAGCAGGCTCTCCTTCAAACACCCAGACAGCCAAAGGAATCCCCAGAGACCATCAGTCCCTGCTTTGTATCCAGCTCTCACTGCATCATCCTCTCTCCCTCCCACAACCAAAAACAACCAGCTTTTCATTCATTCCAATTTGTCATCTAGCTCTATTCTGAAGATTACTGTGTAGAAAATGATTTGGCAATCAAAAAGGTTTCCTGCCAAACTAAACAGTATAGTTTTACACTAGTGACTAAGTTTAATACAAATTTGGTTATTGGTTCCATAGTCCATATAAAAATGTGCACTTTCTGCTACATTTTAGCTGACACTCTTATCCAGAGCGACTTACAGGAGCAATTAGGGTTAAGTGCCTTGCACAAGGGCACATCTGCATATTTTTCACCTAGTCGGCTCAGGGATTCAATCCAGTGACTTTTGGGTTACTGATCCAACACTCTTAACCACTAGGCTATCTGCCGCCTGAAGCTCACCTTTACGAGTAGAATGTAGAAAGAGAAGATATACAGAGAGAAGTTGGTTGCTGACAGAAATGGGTGAGTGCTGGAAATACATGGAAGGGTTTTCGAGGGGCTCTCCAACACCTCCCACCTACTCCTCTCAGATGGAGGGCACATGGTCCTCTTCAGCCTAGAGCCTGGCACCCTGGAGGAGCATGGGCACAGGGCTGGGGGAGGGCACATGGTCCTCTTCAGCCTAGAGCCTGGCACCCTGGAGGAGCATGGGCACAGGGCTGGGGGAGGGCACATGGTCCTCTTCAGCCTAGAGCCTGGCACCCTGGAGGAGCATGGGCACAGGGCTGGGGGAGGGCACATGGTCCTCTTCAGCCTAGAGCCTGGCACCCTGGAGGAGCATGGGCACAGGGCTGGGGGAGGGCACATGGTCCTCTTCAGCCTAGAGCCTGGCACCCTGGAGGAGCATGGGCACAGGGCTGGGGAAGGGCACATGGTCCTCTTCAGCCTAGAGCCTGGCACCCTGGAGGAGCATGGGCACAGGGCTGGGGGAGGGCACATGGTCCTCTTCAGCCTAGAGCCTGGCACCCTGGAGGAGCATGGGCACAGGGCTGGGGGAGGGCACATGGTCCTCTTCAGCCTAGAGCCTGGCACCCTGGAGGAGCATGGGCACAGGGCTGGGGAGGTCACATGGTCCTCTTCAGCCTAGAGCCTGGCACCCTGGAGGAGCATGGGCACAGGGCTGGGGGAGGGCACATGGTCCTCTTCAGCCTAGAGCCTGGCACCCTGGAGGAGCATGGGCACAGGGCTGGGGGAGGGCACATGGTCCTCTTCAGCCTAGAGCCTGGCACCCTGGAGGAGCATGGGCACAGGGCTGGGGAAGGGCACATGGTCCTCTTCAGCCTAGAGCCTGGCACCCTGGAGGAGCATGGGCACAGGGCTGGGGGAGGGCACATGGTCCTCTTCAGCCTAGAGCCTGGCACCCTGGAGGAGCATGGGCACAGGGCTGGGGGAGGGCACATGGTCCTCTTCAGCCTAGAGCCTGGCACCCTGGAGGAGCATGGGCACAGGGCTGGGGAAGGGCACATGGTCCTCTTCAGCCTAGAGCCTGGCACCCTGGAGGAGCATGGGCACAGGGCTGGGGGAGGGCACATGGTCCTCTTCAGCCTAGAGCCTGGCACCCTGGAGGAGCATGGGCACAGGGCTGGGGGAGGGCACATGGTCCTCTTCAGCCTAGAGCCTGGCACCCTGGAGGAGCATGGGCACAGGGCTGGGGGAGGTCACATGGTCCTCTTCAGCCTAGAGCCTGGCACCCTGGAGGAGCATGGGCACAGGGCTGGGGGAGGGCACATGGTCCTCTTCAGCCTAGAGCCTGGCACCCTGGAGGAGCATGGGCACAGGGCTGGGGGAGGGCACATGGTCCTCTTCAGCCTAGAGCCTGGCACCCTGGAGGAGCATGGGCACAGGGCTGGGGAAGGGCACATGGTCCTCTTCAGCCTAGAGCCTGGCACCCTGGAGGAGCATGGGCACAGGGCTGGGGAGGGCACATGGTCCTCTTCAGCCTAGAGCCTGGCACCCTGGAGGAGCATGGGCACAGGGCTGGGGGAGGGCACATGGTCCTCTTCAGCCTAGAGCCTGGCACCCTGGAGGAGCATGGGCACAGGGCTGGGGGAGGGCACATGGTCCTCTTCAGCCTAGAGCCTGGCACCCTAGAGGAGCATGGGCACAGGGCTGGGGGAGGGCACATGGTCCTCTTCAGCCTAGAGCCTGGCACCCTGGAGGAGCATGGGCACAGGGCTGGGGGAGGGCACATGGTCCTCTTCAGCCTAGAGCCTGGCACCCTAGAGGAGCATGGGCACAGGGCTGGGGGAGGGCACATGGTCCTCTTCAGCCTAGAGCCTGGCACCCTGGAGGAGCATGGGCACCGGTGCCCTTTGCAAATTTATCCTGCCCCCATCTCTGTATCCTGTCAGACACATAAGTACCACAGAGCCAATTAGCTTTCATCTGTCATATGTGACACTGATTCATTAAAACAAGTTTTTTTGTTGTTGCAGGAAAACAAAGCTGTTTTGATGCTTCCGTTTAAGTTATGTATGTTCATGAACATGTTCATGTTCAATATACGTTGAGGGGTGAAGGTCTGTGGGTGGCAATGACGTAATCACAGTACATGCTCAGACCCGTTGTTTGACAGCTAACCTAAAAACTCTATCCAAAGGACCTTGCTTTCTGCAATGGAAATCATTCATTTCAATTTCTGAACCAAATCATCTGAACTGTACAGTATTTAGCTTAGATATGCACGTACTGCCAACTGATTTTGAATGCGTCAATACAAGTACAAAGACGGGATCTAACTGGCATTTTGTGTACGAGTAATTCGTGCATCTCAAATAGGATGTTACTTAACTGACACCTAAGGGTCAAGTAGCAACCAACTCTTTGTACTTGTGTTATGATTGTATCTCTTATGTTTCCCTACATATGGTGACAACTATCAACTGCAAGCTTATCAAGTCATCCACCTTTCAAAACAGCTAGACGTTTCAGGCTTAACCAAAATCAGGTACTGCCATCTGCTGTTCAGTTCTTACATTGCATGTCTGGCGTTATTAAAGGTTCAATGCAGACGTTTTTATCTCAATATCAAATCATTTCCCGGTAACAATTAAGTACCTTACTGTTAATACTTTCAATTAAAATGGTCAAAAAGAAACAAAAATAGCTTCTTAGCAAAGATACATTTATCAAGCATGAATTTTGCTAGGTTTGTCTGGGAGTGGTACACAAGTGTAAAATCCATCCAAGAACCATGGAATACAAGTGTGTGAAGAAATTGGTTTATTGCATGCATTTACACTACCAATGTGAGAAGAGAAGGGTTGGGCCCAGTCAAGCAACCCATAGCAAGAGAACCCGCCTCAGAGTCAGGATCAACAAAAGGGTCCTCATCCTAGTGGAGTGAGGGCCTCAACCCAGGTCTGCTGCTTCTCTTCATCAATGTCATCCTGCCTTCTCTTGTTTCCCTACCCACAGGGCTTAGTGGGGGAGACTAACTCTGGAATAAACAGCAAACATTAACATAGCTACTTCCCCACTACCATTCCAGACAAAACACTGTATGGAAACCTTAAATATACATGCCTGTGGATAAGGACCAGCAAATGCTGGTGCAGATGGGATAGCCCTGGGCGCTCTGCAAAGGTCGGGGCAGGATAGCCAACAGTATGCACTTGGCCCGACGCTTGTGGCCTGATAGACACTGGCGGACTGAACTAGTGTGGTCATCCTCACTAGCAGTGAAAGTCTTCAGCCACCAAAACCTACAGAGAGCAGTCATCTGCAGACATGGTAGGTAAAGGAGAAAAAAACATGTTAAAAAAAAGGGCCTCACATATCCAAGACAGATGCAAAGTAAGGACAGCTGCTCATGGAAGGCAAGCACAGCTAGCCAATTTTGACAAACTATTGTTTGGCTTGGATTTCTGAACGTTAAATGTTATTAATCATTAGAACCCTGGATTAGTGTTGGGGAAGGAAGGAAGGAAGGAAGGAAGGAAGGAAGGAAGGAAGGAAGGAAGGAAGGAAGGAAGGAAGGAAGGAAGGAAGGAGATGCGTTCTGTCTCCTAGAGATGAACATACTTTGGTGCGAAAAGTGCAAGTCAATCCCAGAATAACAGCAAAGGACCTTGTGAAGATGCTGGAGGAAACAGGTACAGGTACTAAAGTATCTATACCACAGTAAAACGAGTCCTATATCGACATAACTGGAAAGGCCGCTCAGAAACTAAGAAGCCACTGCTCCAAAACCGCCATAAAAAAAGCAGTTTGCAACTGCACATGGGGACAAACTTACTTTTTGGAGAAATGTCCTCTGGTCTGATGAAACAAAAATAGAACTGTTTGGCCATAATGACCATCATTATGTTTGGAGGAAAAGGGGGGAGCTTGCAAGCCGAAGAACAACATCCCAACCGTGAAGCATGGGAGGGACTGGTGCACATCACAAAATAGTTGGCATCATGAGGAAGTCAAATAATGTGGATATATTGGTCGCAGATGGGTCTTCCAAATGGACAATGACCACAAGCATACTTCCAAAGTTGTGGCAAAACGGCTTAAGGACAACAAAGTCAAGGTATTGGAGTGGCCATCCCAAAGCCCTGACCTCGATCCTATAGAAAATTTGTGGGCAGAACTGAAAAAGCATGTGCGAGCAAGGGGCCAACAAACCTGACCCAGTTACACCAGCTCTGTCAGGAGGAATGGGACAAAATTCACCCAACTTATTGTGGGAAGCTTGTGAAAGGCTACCCGAAACGTTTCACCCAAGTTAAACCATTTAAAGGCAATGCTACCAAATACTAATTGAGTGCATGTAAACTTCTGACCCACTAGGAATGTGATGAAAGAATCAAATCTGAAATAAATCATTGTCTCTACTATTATTCTTACATTTCACATTCTTAAAATAAAGTGGTGATCCTAACTGACCTAAGACAGGGAATTTGTACTAGGATTAAATGTCATTGTGAAAAACTAAGTTTAAATGTATTTGGCTAAAGTGTATGTAATCTTCGGACTTCAACTGTACACCCCCCCACTTCTAAAACCAAAGTTGAGCCCCTGCTTTACTTTTCAATTTATATGTTTGACTACTTTTACTCCACTACATTCCTAAAGAAAATGTCATTTTTACTCCATACATTTTCCCTGACACCCAAAATTACTTGTTACATTTCGAATGCTTAGCAGGACAGGAAAATGGTCCAATTCACACTCTTCTCAAGAGAACATCCCTGGTCATCCCTATTACCTCTGATCTGGCAGACTCCCTAAACACAAATGCTTAGTTTGTAAATTATGTCTGTGTTGGAGTGTGCCCCTGGCTATCCTTTTTTTAAACAATCGTGGCCTCTGGTTTGCATAATATAAGGAATGTGAAATTATTTAGACATGTACCTTTACTTTTGATACTTAATTATAATTTGGCAATTGCATTTACTTTTGATACTCAAGAATATTAAAAACAAAATACTTCTAGACTTCTACTCAAGTAGTATTTTACTGGGTCACTTTCACTTTTACTTTTAATTCATTTTCTATTAAGGTATCTTTACTTTTACTCAAAAAAAGAAACGTCCTCTCACTGTCAACTGCGTTTATTTTCAGCAAACTTAACATGTGTAAATATTTGTATGAACATAACAATATTCAACAACTGAGACATAAACTGAACAAGTTCCACAGACATGTGACTAACAGAAATGGAATAATGTGACCCTGAACAACGGGGGGGGGGTTCAAAAGTAACAGTCGGTATCTGGTGTGGCCATCAGCTGCATTAAGTACTGCCATGCATATCCTCCTCATGGACTGCACCAGATTTGCCAGGTCGTGCTGTAAGATGTTACCCCAATCTTCCACCAAGGCACCTGCAAGTTCCCAGACATTTCTGGGGGGAATGGCTCTAGCCCTCACCCTCCGATCTGTTATTGAAACTGAGTAGGCTACAGAATAAATATAATAAACAAAAAAGCACAACATTAGCAATAATGTCAACAGCTACCTCTTTACAGGGGAAATTCTTGCTTTGTTTTGTTCTTATTAAAAATACTGTACACATATTTAGCGTATGTTATTGTGGGTGTAGTGAAATGCTTGTGTTCCTAGCTCCAACAGTGCAGTAATATCTAACAATACACTACAATACACACAAATATTTAGTATATGTATTTAATTTAGTTAATTAGGTCCATCCCTCTGAACAGAAATAACCACACTTGGTTAGAGCTTCCGCTACTAGACAAACACCGTCACATGTACGCACACACGGTACTCCAAAGTGGGAGATCATGAGGGGGTGAGGGGGAAGACACTGGTATAAAGCCCCGCTGGTTTCTCTCCAGACCAATCTAGCCGAGCCTTCCCAAGACACGCACTGGTGAACGGGAGAGACACACACACACACAACAATCACAATGAACAAGAATATGACAGTGACACGCACCATCAGCATTGGAAATATAGGCAGTAGTGCAAAACCCAGTTGCGCAGGGATGCGTGCGCTTTTGTGGGCCACCTCCAGCGCGCGCTCTCTAGGGAGTTCCTTTGGATCAGACTGCCACTCAAGTAAGGACAACATCTTCAGCAATATTCTGACACCTAGCAGTATTCCACAGTTTACCATTCCCAGTCTTCACCATTCCCAAGAGGATGATGGAGAGGAGGCAGATGAAGGTTTTGGAAGCCCTGAAGTGGACACCGGCTGTTTATCTCTTTCAGCCTCTTCGCTATTTTTATCAGCGTCATCCTCAAACTTTGTGTCTCCAACTGAGCGAAAAGCCCACCGGACCATCTCAGACCCCTTCATCCAAAAGCGGTCTCCCCTCCACAAGGAGAGCTCGTACCCCAGCCCCTACCTGGAACCTGAGCAGTGTCCCGACCCAACGACCAGAGCTGCCCTGTCTCTGCCTCACCTTACCAAGGTCACCACCCCATACGGCTTTGTCACCCTGAGTCAGAGCCCTCAGATGGCCAACGAGGAGGCTCTGCTTTTCCAAGCTGGGCTCCGGCGGCTACACAAGGACGAGGACAGTGTCCACCACAGGACACAGGCCATTCACATCAAACACAATGTCTCCAGACGGTCGTCTACTGTCCAACACCTCTCCAGAGAATATAGTATCTCACAGACTGAAGCAGCACCAAAGGAGGAGATACAGCAAACCATCTCCCCAGTATCATCCTCATCCTCCACCGCCTCACAGAAACATGCCACAGGAGTCAAACCTCAATGTCGGCTGTGGGGAGCTCTACGCAAACATTCACGACTCAGGAGGTTGAGTGATTGTTCTATCAGAAAATAAGGATAGTAGGATACCCTTTACATTACAGGAAATAACCATCAAGACATTTCTACAGCTTACAGATTTATCTTGATTATGCATTCTCTACTTCAGCATGTTTTGCTAAGGACCCATTTGTAATATAAACAGTATAAGACCGTATTTGCACATTTTCAGTTCCTCACATGTTAATTCATGTGATGCATTGTATTGGTGTTCTGTCAAATCCAACAATAAAACATTGCATTCATATGAAAGCTGATCATGAATTCATCATTTTGTTTAAATGCCATGAAGAAGCCTTTCATAAACAGTCTCCTCTAAAGACAGGTCAATATATCATGAAATCCAGATGACTGGCTAGTGTATTAGCTATGGCTACACGCTAGATACATTTTTCAAAGATTTCCAATTTCCAAGACGCACTTGTTGGATTTACAATGAAAGTACATTTTTTATGAATAATATTGCCCCTCAAAATAAATCCAATTGAGATGATCCCTAGTCACCTTTAGTCAGCATCAGTGTCAGCAGCAGTGTCAGCCCCCCTTCAGACCTACAGTATATAGATCCCCACTATGGCTAGCCTTATGTCTGTGTGTTTTAAAGGGCCGATGCAGCCATATTCATCTCAATATCAAATCATTTCTGGGTAACAATTAAGTTGGCAGTGGTGCAAAACCTTACTGTGATTGTTTTCAATAGAAATGATCAAAAAGTAACAAAGAGCAATTTCTCAAGCAATAATCTTGCTAGGACTGTCTGTGAGTGGTCTGAGTGGGGAGGGGAAAACTGAAAACTAGCTGTTATTGGCAGAGAAGATTGGAGCTCTCTTTCTTATCGGTCTAAACCACCTGGTGATGACACCAGGCAAGCAAAAACTCCATCCCACCAAAACAGGCAGAAATTTCAGCCGGTCTTTTCAAACAGACATCCCAATCTACCATGCACCATCAATAACAACACATAGAATAGCTATATATTTTCAATGGTTTATTACTCTTCAGATGACCATTTAAAGCTACATATCATAAAGGATTATGTATTTCAGCAACTCAATCTGTTGCAGATGAGACGTTGTACGGCCATACGTCCAACAGTCTGTAAAGCTGAAGTGCATATTGTTCACATGTGTGCTGACGCAACGTCTGCTGTGAGATAGACCCTGTTCTCTGTGGCTCTCATCATATGAGTAGCTCTTAAGGGAAAGGACACTCGCGCCTAATGATGTCTAACCTTCTACTGATACTCATTATATCTCTCTCTCAGATCTAGATTATCATTAAGAGGGAGAGTGCCTCACTGTGGGATAAAGACGAAAGATGAAACCCTATAATTCTAAAAACAAATCACACAAACCCCCTTGTCTGAAGAGCACTTGGCCTAATATATTTCAATAGGATTATCATGTTTCAGGTATGACCCAGGTGCAGACAGTGTTGAAGATACTAAAGTTTATTCTGTAAACAGGGGCAGGCAAACGACAGGTCAAGGCAGGCAGGGGTCAATAATCCAGAGAGGGTGTAAAGCAGCGGAACAGCAGGCAGGCTCAGGATCAGGTCAGGCAGAAGTCGGTAATCCACAGTAGAGGCAAAGGTACAGGACAGCAGGCAGGCTCAGGATCAGGTCAGACAGAGGTCAGTAATCCACAGTAGAGGCAAAGGTACAGGACAGCAGGCAGGCTCAGGATCAGGTCAGGCAGAGGTCGGTAATCCACAGTAGAGGCAAAAGTACAGGACAGCAGGCAGGCAGGCAGGCAGGCAGGCAGGCAGGCAGGCAGGGTCAAAACCCAGGAAACTAGAAAACAGGGACTATAACAAAGACAGGAGCCAGGGAAACCACTGGTAAGTTTGAACAAGGGGGGGGACAAGCACAAGGACAGGTGAAACAGATCAGGGCATGACAAAAATAATGGAGCCAGATATTCATTCTCGGAATAATGCCCACTGCAAATTAAGAAAGTTGCATGTACAAGCTTGTTTAAACCTATTCATGCTGACCAATAGGCCTTCAGTGTGCTATTGGTATACCTGTTTTAATTAGAATCCCTCTCTGCACTTCAACAATAACAGGTCCAACCTCCCATCATCCCAAGGACTGAATGTCCAAGTAGAGTGACTGTTAGTCAAGCCAGATACCTTCAATTATGTTCTCCGACATAAGCCAAAGACACTCTGCAACCCTAGGTGGACTGTACTGAAATATGAATAGATCTATAGCACCCACAAAATGTTGCATCATTACTAGGAACATCAATTAGAGTGACCACAATGACAAATGGAAATGGCTGACTGTGCGTATGATCCTCTACCATAGACCTAAGCAGGGATTCACTCAATCATAAACATTATGCACAATGAACATCAGGGTAAATAAAATAAGACAGTTGTAGAGTTGACAAAACAACACAGATCAGACACTTTGTTATGCTAAATTGTTTATAAAACAAAGACAGTAATAATCTTTACGGGAGTACAGTGTACAACATGAATTCACAAGTGCTTGTCAAAACAGATGCATCCCAAAGAAATTGGGGGCAAGCACATTGAAGAAGAAGAAGGCAAAGTACAATGGAGGCAGAGACCAAGTGTGTGATGGATCTAACAAAAAAGGGGAGTGAGAGAAAAAAAGAGTGTGTGAAGTTGGGAGTTTCTTTTTGATGTTCGTCCTTATTTTGTAGTTGAGGTTACTGCATAAGTACTGCTATGCCATTACACAGACACTACTTGTAGAGAGAGAGAGAGAGAGTGAATCAATATATCCAATATCCCACGGCTAATGGTTGTATTCAGGCACTATAATGGCCATATACCACATCTCCTAGGCCTTATTGCTTAAGTATAAGTCTTCTTCTGTATTTTCTCTTCCTTATTCTGAAGAAGTTCTCAATAATAATAGAGAGTCAAAGTGTGAAACTAGGCAATGATTTCTCTGGAAAGTTTCTCTTCTGACGATGACATGTTCTGTACTTACCGCTAACTCTATTACCAGCCTGTTCAACCTCTCCTTCGTATCATCTGAGATCCCCAAGGATTGGAAAGGGGTCTATCTGTGTCCTATCTCCCCAGTGCCTGCTACCCTGCCATTACCAAAACTATGACAACACTCTCTACAAGCCGGCCCCCATCACAGACACTCAGGCCCATGTAGAGAGAGATGACGAAAGAACAGTCCAGAAGAGCCCTCTCCACTTGCAGCCCATATCTCAACTGAACTTCGATACACCTGACAAACAGCTTCACTATTTCTTCAGCAGTTCTACAATCAGGGGAATATTTCTCAAGGCATTCAGCATCGCCACCTACTTGTTCGTTATTACTGCATTGTCGGAACTAGAAGCACAAGCATTTCGCTACACTCGCATTAACATCTGCTAACCATGTGTATGTGACAAATAAAATTTGATTTGATTTGATTTCCTGAGAAATATGGCACAGCACCTGGAGGCTGGGGTTCTCCTGATGAGAGAATCCAGTGAAGAAGTTGGTGCATTTCAGCTCAAAGATTTCCTCTTCTGTGAAAACTAGCAGCCCATGCAGATAGCAGGTTCACTGTACTACAGCCTGAATACCCCAACGTTTCCTGGGATGATATACTCATAATATATAGGTTATACTCATAATATATAGCCTACGCAGTATTCATACTTGAGTCATGTGAACAGTGCAAAAATCAAGCAAAATGCAAACACAGCTGCACCAAATGCAAACAGCCACAATCAAAAATAGGAGATAATTACAAAAAAGTGGTATTTCTATGATCTACCTCAAGCCACAAGTCATGATCTGCACCCTTATGGCAAGTTTGGTAACCACTAATTCACACGTTCAAACCCCAGTGACACACACTTCCTCTGAACTGCCAACAGGTGTTCAGCAACCCAACAGAATTCAAAGACAACAGCAAACATCCATGGGTTAGAAAGGGCTGTTTTGTAAGACTGTACAATAGAGAAGCCTTTGATGCGACTTTTGATTTTACATTATGGGTTGGTTGTGTAGGCTCTTCTAACTCATCGCTTTCTACTACATATAATAATATGCTTAAATTATATCTGTACATTAATATATAGAATTTACGAGTCCAAAAATGGATGTAGCAACCACAGATTGGCCATTTAAGTTTACCAAAAATGTGCTAGTTTGAGCATGTGTCCATTAGACCTATGGATACATTTTTTATCAGCATGAATTAGATTGAGCAATAAAAGCCACACTTGTATTCCATAGGCTGGGATCCGCACTATGCAAGAGCGCATTTTTCAATAGCTATCGACTGGTTTCAAAAACAATGATTGATAGGCAGTTTAAACTTCTTGAATTCAACTATTATTGGGATCAAATACACATTTAGATTTGTGAACAGCAATCCACAACAACCACAATCCGTAAGGCGCAAATAGCTAAATGAGAGCGCAGCAGTGTGATTAACATCAATAATAAGTGATATCCGTATCGCCGTAGACTACACCACTGCTGTCATCCTTACCTCCAAGCCTTTATTCAAGTTGAATAATCTTTGGATGCCAACAGCATTCGCACTATTGGAAGACATAGTTTGGACTGTAGCCTACAAAAGCCTATTCCTGCTCTTTTCCCGCGATCCATCAAACACATTTGGTGTCATCATACTGTAGTGGTGTCTGATTTGTCAGACTCGCTCGAGGTGGAACAAAATTAAATATGCGCCTTTTTAAAATGTTGATATGAATGTCATTGAGAAAACAGAGAAGTGTCATATTTTTTTCAAAAATCATTTCTGAATTTAAAAGTAATCATCGAAGTAATCATCTAGTTTTTCACAAGTATCTGTAATCTGATTACAATATTTTTGCTGGTAACGTAACCGATTACAGTTACCGTTTTTTGTAATCCCTTACTTGTAACGGACTCCCCAACCCTGGTGAGATGTACCAACCAGAAGCTACTTTGGAAGACTTTATACAAGAGGGAAGGGTCCTGCAGAGCTTTGAACTACTAGCCTATGAGAGGCAAGTTATTTTTATTTCTACTTTGCACATTCTACTTTGCACATTCTTCCACTGCAAATTGTATTTACTTTGCCACCATGGCCTTTTTTGTTTTTTGCCTTTACCTCCCTTATCTCACCTCATTTGCTCACATCGTATATAGACTTGCTTATACTGTATTATTGACTGTATGTTTGTTTTACTCCGTGTGTAACTCTGTGTCGTTGTGTGTCGAACTGCTTTGCTTTATCTTGGCCAGGTCGCAATTGCAAATGAGAACCTGTTCTCAACTTGCCTACATGGTTAAATAAAGGTGAAATCAAATAAATAAAATAAAATAAAAAGTGAGTAGTCTGCTGCTACAGTTGGCCTTGGGGTTGCAACACCTGTGCAGCAACGCAGCCACCTGCGTGCGGGCACAGCGCTTCTTACTGGTATGGTCAAGGGGTGAAAACAGAGGGAGAGGAAACAGCAGGAAAGGCAAATTATATATTTTTTAAAATACAATCAATGCCAGGCACTGTGGCATATAAAGCTGGAGAAAGTGTGCACTGTGGCATATAAAGCTGGAGAAAGTGTGCACTGTGGCATATAAAGCTGGAGAAAGTGTGCACAGTGCCATATAAAGAAGGAGAAAGTGGGCACAGTGCCATATAAAGGAGAAAGTAGGCACAGTGCCATATAAAGAAGGAGAAAGTGTGCACTGTGGCATATAAAGCTGGAGAAAGTGTGCACAGTGCCATATAAAGAAGGAGAAAGTGGGCACAGTGCCATATAAAGGAGAAAGTAGGCACAGTGCCATATAAAGAAGGAGAAAGTGTGCACTGTGGCATATAAAGCTGGAGAAAGTGTGCACAGTGCCATATAAAGAAGGAAGGAGAAAGTGGGCACAGTGCCATATAAAGGAGAAAGTAGGCACAGTGCCATATAAAGGAGAAAGTAGGCACAGTGCCATATAAAGCTGGAGAAAGTGTGCACTGTGGCATATAAAGCTGGAGAAAGTGGGCACAGTGCCATATAAAGAAGGAGAAAGTGGGCACAGTGCCATATAAAGAAGGAGAAAGTGTGCACTGTGGCATATAAAGCTGGAGAAAGTGGGCACAGTGCCATATAAAGAAGGAGAAAGTGGGCACAGTGCCATATAAAGAAGGAGAAAGTGGGCACAGTGCCATATAAAGGAGAAAGTGGGCACAGTGCCATATAAAGAAGGAGAAAGTGTGCACTGGGGCATATAAAGCAGGAAAAAGTGGGCACAGTGCCATATAAAGAAGGAGAAAGTGGGCACAGTGCCATATAAAGGAGAAAGTGGGCACAGTGCCATATAAAGGAGAAAGTGGGCACTGTGGCATATAAAGCAGGAGAAAGTGGGCACAGTGCCATATAAAGCAGGAGAAAGTGGGCACAGTGGGTGGGCACAGTGCCATATAAAGGAGAAAGTGGGCACAGTGCCATATAAAGAAGGAGAAAGTGTGCACTGGGGCATATAAAGCAGGAAAAAGTGGGCACAGTGCCATATAAAGAAGGAGAAAGTGGGCACAGTGCCATATAAAGGAGAAAGTGGGCACAGTGCCATATAAAGGAGAAAGTGGGCACTGTGGCATATAAAGCAGGAGAAAGTGGGCAGTGCCATATAAAGGAGAAAGTGGGCACAGTACCATATAAAGGAGAAAGTGGGCACAGTGCCATATAAAGGAGAAAGTGGGCACAGTGCCATATAAAGAAGGAAGTGTGCACAGTGCCATATAAAGGAGAAAGTGTGCACAGTGCCATATAAAGAAGGAGAAAGTGTGCACTGTGTCATATAAAGCAGGAGAACGTGGAAGAAGTGAAGAGTTCTTAGAGTATGATAAAGCAAAGATAAAGGGAGTGATTCAGACCCTATGGAGAGATTGGGGAGCCTCGAATGTGGTGTTGATCCATAACCTTACTGTTCATGCTGCTCCATCCATACAGTCTCAGTTCTGAGCATTGCTAAAGTACTGCCTGTACCTCCATGACAATGCTACCTCTCAGCAGACAGAGTTCAGATGATGCCACCTAGAACTCCCCATATCTACCATGGCTTCTCCAGCTCATCTCTTGGCTTCAGGATAGGTGTAATGGGCTACAGATAGCAGACATAGTTTGGAACCTGCAGGCTCTGCTCTGGGGTCCACGTACTAAGCTCTTCAAGCTAAATCCCACTGAACCTTTCACTCTGCACAACTGTGTCAAGCAGGCCCTTCTGTTGCTGAAGCTGGCAGAGACAGGGCTGATTCAGGACCAGCTCAGTCTGGATTGGGAATGCTTACTGTGTCTGCAGTAGCTCTCCTTCATTGACTCCAGGACTGTGATGAGGACCACAGCACGACTAAGACTAGACCAGTGGACCAGAAGTTGTCATTATTCACAGCAATACTCATATGTTAAAGTTCACTGCTTCACGGATCCTCCAATGTAAAATGTGGATGATTTTAAACATGTATCTGGAATGCATAAAATGTTAGCTTATTTCTCCATTAAAAGGTTTTCCAAGGATATTAACTACATATCAACTCCATATCAAAAAGCACAAATTAAAGCTATTTCAAAATGTACACCTTCCTAATATTGAGTTGCACCACCCTTTGACCTCAGAACAGCCTCAATTTGTCAGGGCATGGACTCTACAATGTGTCAAAAGCGTTCCACAGGGATGCTGGCCCATGTTGACTCCAATACTTCCCATAGTTGTCAAGTTGGCTGGATATCCTTTGGGTGGTGGATCATTCTTGACACACAGGAAAATGTTGAACTTGAAAAACACTGCAAAGTTGCAGTCCTTGAAACACAAATCCTTCTTTAACCCGTCCCCACCCCTTCATCTACACTGATTGAAGTGAATTTAACAATTGACATCAATAAGGGGTCAAAGCTTTTACATGGATTCACCTTGTCAGTCTATGTCATGGAAAGTGTAGGCCGTCATTGTAACTAAGATTGTTTTTAACTGACTTGCCTACTTAAAGGTTAAAGGAAAAAAATGTGAAAGGTGTTGCTAATGTTTTCTATACTCAAGTGTATATGCACTTAACCTTTCATGGATCCAAGGAGCCCCATTAGCACACAGTAATGATTTTAAAACATCAACTTACAGTGCACTAGGTGAAATTCAACACCGACAGACTGATTTTAAAAGATGCTTTTAAAACTGGTATAACCCTCTGGTCTACATAGGCCAACATTTTACTTCTTGTACAAATCTTTACACATTTCACTGCGCTGGATCCAATCCATACAACATAAGTAGAAATCAAAATCCACTTGTTAAGGTGAGCACTTTTATTCGCGCACTTGTTACATGCAGATTTCAGTCAAGTGAATCAAAACTAAAACAAAATAATTCATGCACACTTTTTTTTAAAAACTAAACATGAAAATCAACTTGAAGTAGCCAGAAAAAAAAACTAGTTACATGAGTATGCAGCATGGAAATTACCATATATATTACATCCTAGAGATTATCATTGTGGTGGATGGGGGAGGGGGAAATGAGCACTACACATGGAAATTATTACAGTGGTGAGGAAACATTTTCCAGATGTGTCCATTCCTGGTTTAACATTACACACTAGTGCAAATGTCATTGTAATACAGCACATCAAAGGTAATAAACAAAAACAATTTCACAGGAAACCTAAACCTCACTGAGTTTTGATAATATGCATTTTCCCTAAGTGATAGAGTGGGATGGGGAAGGGTACATAAAAGCAAACTTGTGTGTGATCAGTTATTCGTCGTCAGAGGAGTCTCGTTCGATGCTGTAAGCCATGAAGAAAGCGTCGGGACGGGTAGGGACGAGGGGATGACCTGGTCTCACAATCTCAAAGCCCAGGAAGCTGAAGGTACGCAGCAGAGATGCTGGAGCGAGAGAGAAGGTAGTGTGAGAAGACGCAAACAAAAAAAGTATAAAAAGAAGGGTTGACTGGACACACACAGGAACTTACCTCTGTCGTCTCGGTTCTTATGGAAGCAGATGAAGACATGGTCAACTTGCAGCTTCTCTTCCGCAAACTCCAGCAGGAGAGCGAAACTGGAGAAGGGAAGTAAATCAGTGAGCTATTAAGGCAGTGCAATAGAAACAGAGTCCATCTAGCAAGAAACAACCATGTAAAACGGGTTTAAAGACAAGACATCATCCAGCGATATAAAACATATTTCAAAAATGTTTCCTATTGTAAAGCAATAGGAAACCTGTAAAGCAACTAAATACAGTAAAATACACATACTAAAGGGTAAAAAAATACATTTAGAACAAAATAAGGTTTTAGACAACTGCAGAAAGAGTAGGGGATTCAAGGTGGACTAATGGTGATTGGCCTCCGCTTGCTTGAGGAACAATACAGAAAATAGTAAATGCCCACTATTTCAGGAGGATACCTGGACCACCTATCGAGATGTGCCTTTTATTAAAGGGTCACCTGTTTTGAACGTTATATTGTTTTTGTGCATCTCATAGATGTTCTATAGATTCCCAGGGTCATTTCGTGTGTATCTGAGTTATTGGCGTTCAAGCAGACAGAAATCCGGCCGGTATGATGTAGTATTGCGATAAAGTCGCTCTCATTACAATGAAAGTTAATAGGAAACGACTTTTAGATTGCGAAAATGTCTATCATACGACAGATTTCAATACTGGCCGATGTCGTAACACGAGAGGATGCCTTCTTGAATGAGCCATTGGTCCATTTTTTTGCGATATTCCTACCTCGAGAAAACTGTAATTTAATAGAGGGTCTAGCTAATTTTCCTATACGTCTGCCTCTTTAGTCAAGGGTGCGGTTACCAATCGCGTTCACGTTGTCATGCTGGATCACAAAGTTGCTAAGCTAATCGTCACACAATCCCTTCTCAAAGTGAGGGTATATGTCAAGAAACGTGCCTATTTCCCGCGAAAGTATGTAATGTCTCGATTCCAAAGCTATACGACGTTACAGATAGTTATCTTACATCTCTGAAAAGATTTGTAATGTTGTACTTCTTGTTGACAAAATTTGTGCCAATGTTGGGAATTTTTAGATGGCGGCCAAGACTCCCATTCACTCCTTGAAGGAGAGCGCTCTTTGTCCCAGAATTGCCCAGAATGCACCACACGGCACATTGACGTAGCATGGGCAACGTTTCCCCATCTCCTCAAAAGTATATCTGTAGTTGTGAATGTTGGACTGAGACACATCGATTTGCAGATTGAACATGGTGAGATTGTTGACTCCTAAATTGCCTAATCAAACGGCACTAACTAGCTACTTTACATGCTGATATTATCTTTACGATTATTGTGTGTAGCTACATTTTCTAGCTAGCAACTTAGCCAGCCCCTAAAGAAAGCATTGCATTGTGGATTTTGTTGTCGACTTGAGCTGCAACAGATTCCCACAATAATTTACCACATTGCTACCAACCTTATTATACCGCCAAAATGAAACCTTTGTTCACAAAATATTGTTCTTACATATTAGTGTTAATTAACTAAAGGAATGAGTTGTTTTGGGTGGATTTTCCTTTAAGTAAAATCAGGTGATAAATGAGCTGAAAAGGAGAATGTAGGAAACGGGTCGACAAAAGAGGTTGCATTTGCATTGGATCACGGACCTGTCTTTGCTGCCCTCAGGCAGAGCTCCAGGGGGGATCTCGATGTAGATGTTCCTCCCTTTCAGCGCCCCCCTCCAGACACAGTGCTTGCCCACTGAGCGACGGGGCTCAAAGAGCAGGAAACGCACTCTGCCGTTGATGGGTGGAGGCTCCTCAAGAACCAGCAACCGAGCATCCTGCAAGATTTCTTTTTTTAGAAATTAGTGGGTACGAAGAGAGGTTTGACACAGGTACGTATCCTAATGACGGAGGATGTGAAGGAGAGTGGACTCACAGAGTAGAATAGCTTAGCTGAAAGACTGCGATCCCGCTGGTCATTTCCTCGCCCACCTGGGATCTTCAGGGGTGGGCGAGGGGCATCAGGAACACCACAGAGGCCCCGGACAGGGGTTACTGCAACAGCGGGAACACCGCCTCTGACTAGAGGTGTTGGAGAACACAGAAGAACAGAGCCATTATTACTAAAGGAGTCATACAACTTTTACATTGAGCAATATATTGCACCTTCAGAATATATTCATAGCCCTTGACTTATTCCGCACTTTGCTGTGTGACAGCCTGAATTCAAAATGGATTAAACTAATTTTTCCTCACCCATCTACACAATACTCCATAATGAAAGAGTGAAAACATGTTTTTATAAATGTTTCCAAATTTATTGACAATGAAATAAAGAAATATCGTATTCACACCCAAGTCTAGGGCTGGGCGATATGGCCAAAATATAATATCACTGTGTTTAAAAGAAATTGGACAATATGGCAGTATTTTAATAATGAAAGTTCTAAATTTACTTTAAGTGGTGCGTGACCCTAGAGTGGCAACAAATACATTCTAAGTGATTTCAATGGGTCTTTCTCCATTTTGATTGAATTGAACCGTATAAAACCATAAATAGTTTCGCATTTATCCATTTCTTGTGCTCATTTGAAATCATTTCCACACTGCCATGTAGGGCTGCATGATTTGGGCAAACAATCTAGGCCTTATTCTTAACCAAATGTTGCAATTGCGATTTGGAGCAAATCACTTGGGTAAGTGTTGGAATCATGGAAATAGAATGATTATTCTAATTCTATAGTTAGAATATTATAGCGGGCACTTTGAATACAGTGTTTGTCATGACAACAAAAGAAAATACCAGGGAGGAGTTATTGTGACAGGGTAAGAACCAAAGTGTTGACAATGGGAATCTATAATCTTTGGCTACATCGAATGTTCTCTTAGCTGCTTCATGTAGCTAACATACTCATGCTTCATGTATTCCTCTTTGATTTAGAAGATAGTTGCACATGCTGATTTAGGTCTACACCATCACTGGTATTATGAGGCTGTATAGCTAGTTACGTTTGCGCTGACTCAGTACATTTATTAGCTAGTTATTCAGCCAGCTAACTATTGATTAGCATTAGCAGCTAAAAACTTAGGCTCAACTCGCTAAGAAACTAGCCGTTTGCAGATGTAAGAAACACAAACGAATAGTGTAGTGTAATTATATAACGCTAGTGGAGCGTTGGGTCAGTAACCAAATGGTTGCTGGATCAAATCCCAGAGATGACAAGGTAAAAATCTGTTGTTCTGCCCCTGAGCAAGGCAGTTAACCCACTGTTCCCAGGCACCGATGACATGGATGTTGATTAAGGCAGCCCCCACACCTTTCTAAAGCCAGCAAAAAAAGAAATGTCCCTTTATCAGGACCTGGTCTTTCAAAGATAATTTGTAAAAATCCAAATAACTTCACAGATTTTCATTGTAAAGGGTTTAAACACCATTTCCCCATGCTTGTTCAATGAACCATAAACAATTAATGAACATGCACCTGTGGAACGGTCATTAAGACACTAACAGCTTAGACTGTAGGCAATTAAGGTCACAGTTATGAAAACTTAGGACACTAAAGAGGCCTTTCTTCTGACTCTGAAAAACACCAAAAGAAAGATGCCCAGGGTCCCTGCACATCTGCGTGAACGTGCCTTAGGCATACTGCAAGGAGGCATGAGGACTGCAGATGTGGCCAGGGCAATAAATTGCCATGTCCGTACTGTGAGTAACTGCTTTGGGAACGGGGGCAGTATTGAGTAGCTTGGATGAATAAGGTGCCCAGAGTAAACTGCCTGCTACTCAGGCCCAAAAGCTAGAATATGCATATAATTAGTAACCCTAACCCTCTGAAGTGTCTAAAACTGTTTGAATGATGTCTGTGAGTATAACAGAACGCATATGACAGGCAAAAACCAAAGAGAGAAAAAAATCCAACCAGGAAGTGGGAAATCTGAGGTTTGTTGGTTTAAGTCTTTGCCTATCCAATATTCAGTGTCTATGGGGTCATATTGCACTTCCTAAGGCTTCCACAAGATGTCAACAGTCTTTAGAACATTGTTTTAGGTTTCTATTGTGAAGGGGGAGAGAATAAGACCTGTTTGAGTCAGAGGTCTGGCAGAGTTGTCAGGCGCGCGGCCGTGAGAGCTATCTGCGTTCCTTTTCATTTCTAAAGACAAAGGAATTGTCCGGTTTAAACATTATTGAAGATTTGTGTTAAAAACATCCTAAAAATATTGATTCTATATATCGTCTGACATGTTTCTACAAACTGTAATATAACTTTTTTGACTTTGTCTGAACTAATTGCTTGTGCACTGTGCATTTGGATTACTGGGCTAAACACGCAAACAAAGAGGAGGTATTTGGACATAAATGGACTTAATTGAACAAAACAAACATTTATTGTGGAACTGGGATTCTTGGGAGTGCATTCCGATGAAGATCAAGGGTAAGTGAATATTTATAGCGCCATTTCTGAGTTGTGACACCTCTCCTTTGGAAAATGGCTGTATGTTTTTCTGTGACTTAGAGCTGACCTAACATAATCGCAAGGTGTGCTTTCGCCATAAAGCCTCTTTGAAATCAGACACTGTGGCTGGATTAACGAGAAGTTTCTTTAAAATGGTGTATAATACTTGTGTTTGAGGAATTTTAATTATGAGATTTGTTGTTTTGAATTTGGCGCCCTGCAATTTCACTGGCTGTTGGTTAGGTGGGACGCTAGCGTCCCACATATCCCAGAGAAGTTAATGCAGCTGGTGGCCACACCAGATACTGACCGTTACATTTGATTTTGACCCCCCTTTGTTCAGGGACACATTATTCAATTTCTGTTAGTCACATGTCTGTGGAACCTGTTCAGTTTAGGTCTCAGTTGTAAATATTTGTATGAACATAATATTCATGTTAAGTCTGCTGAAAAATAAACGCAGAGTTTAGTTGGGTTAAACATGTAAGACACATTTCAGTTGAATGCTTTCAGTTGTACAACTGACTAGGTATCCCCCTTTGAATTTATATTAAGGAAAGTGAAAACAGCATTGTTGTACATTCTTTGTAAATTCTTCAAGCTCTGTCAAGTTGGTTGTTGATCATTGTTAGACAGCCATTGCCATAGATTTTCAATATGACTTAAGTCAAACCTGTAACGAGGCCACTCAGGAACATTCAATTGTCATCATAGTAAGCAACTCTGGTGTATATTTGGCCTTGTATTTTAGGTTATTGTCCTGCTGAAAGATGAATGTCTCCCAGTGTGTTGGAAAGGAGACAACCCGGTTTTCCTCTAGGATTTTCCCTGTGCTCTATTCAGTTTATTTTTATCCCAAAAAAACTCCCTAGTCTTTGCCGATGACAAGCATACCCATAACATGTTGCAGCCAAAGTTCAGGACAAAGTTAATTTGTTTACCAAATTTGATGCAGTTTTTAGTGCCTTATTGCAAACCGGATGTTAACTGGATGTTATGGGATATTTGTTTTCCTGTACAGCCCCCCAGCTGTCATTTAGCTTAATATTGTGTAGTAAGTACAATGTTGTTGATCCTCAGTTCTATCACAGCAATTAAACTCAGTGTTCTAAAGTCACTATTGGCCTCATGGTGAAATCCCTGAACGGTTTCCTTTCTCTCCAGAAACTGAGTTAGGAAGGACACCAGTATCTTAGGAGTGACTGGGTGTAAATTAATAACTTCACCATGCTCAAAAGGATATTTAATGTCTTTGGGGGATGGGGGTGCTAAGCTGACATATGCAATTGTTTTAAAAATGGTCATACAATGGATCATTTAGGTATTTGACTTTATGACCCCTTTAGGTATCAGATAAATATATATTTTTTAATTGATATTCGCATTTACTACTAAAGCCCATAGAAACGCATTGAATAACACATTCATAAAATGGCAAAGAGGGTCAAAAACTAAATTAATCAGTGTGTCAATCAACTCTGGGGGGTTAAGCACATTACTCCTGCATTTATTTAGGCTTAACATAAAAGGAGTTACTTACTTATACTTATTCACCAAAGACATTTTAGATTTTAATTTTATACTGAAAATATTAAAAAACGCAACAATTTCACTAAGTTCATATAAAGAAAATCAGTCAATACAAGTAAATTCATTAGGCTATAATCTATGGCTTTCACATGACTGGGAATACAGATACGCATCTGTTGGTCACAGACACCTTAAAAAAGATAAGGGTGTGGCTCAGAAAACCAGCCAGTATCTTGTGTGACTACCATTTGCCTCATGCAGCATGACATCTCCTTCACAGAGTTGAACAGGCTGTTGATTGTGTAATGTTGTCCCACTCCTCTTCAATGACTGAAGTTGCTGAATATTGGCGGGTAATGGAACAAGCTGTCGTACACGTCGATTCAAAGCATCCCAAACATGCTCAATGGGTGACACGTCTGGTGAGTATAAAGGCTATGGAATAACTGGGACAGTTTCAGCTTCCAGGAATTGTTTACAGATCCTTGCAACATGGGGGCTGTGCATTATACTGAAACATGAGGTGATGGCAGATGAATGGCAAGACAATGGGGCTCAGGATCTCATCATGGTATCTCTCCATTCAAATTGCCATCAATAAAATGCAATTGTATTCATGTCCGTGGTTATGCCAGCCCATACCAAAACCCCACCATAACACACACTTTTCACAATGTTGACATCAGCAAACCACTAGCTCACATGACCATCTGCCCGGTACAGTTGAAACCGGGATCCACCGGTGAAGAGCACACTTCTCCAGCGTACCAATGGCCATCGAAGGTGAGCATTTTCCTTCTAAAGTCGGTTAACGACGCAGAACTGCAGTGAAGTCAACACCCTGGTGAGGACGACAAGCATGCAGATGAGCTTCCCTGAGACGGTTTCTGACAGTTTGTGCAGAAATTCTTCAGTTGTGCCAACCCACAGTTTCATCAGCTGTCCATGTGTCTGGTCCTAGAATATCCTGTAGGTGAAGAAGCCAGATGTGGCGGTCCTGGGCTGGCCTGGTTGCACGTGGTCTGCGGTTGTGAGGCTGATTGGACGTACTGCCAAATTCTCTAATATTGGTGAAGGCTTACGGTAGAGAAATTAACATTCAATTATCTGGCAACAACTCTGGTGGACATTCCTGCACTGCATGGTAATTGCACACTCCCTCAAAACTTGACATCTGTGGCATTGTGTTGTGTGACAGCCTTTTGTCTCAAGCACAAGGTGCACCTGTGTAATGATAATGATGTTTAATCAGCTTCTTGATATGCCACACCTGTCAGGTGTATAGAAGATTATCTTTGCAAAAGAGAAATGCTCACTAACGGATGTAAACAAATTTGTGCACAAATTGAGAGAAATAAGCTTTTTGTGCTTATGGAACATTTCTGGGATCTTTTATTTCAGCTCATGAAACATGGGACTAACACTTTACATGTTGCATTTATATTTTTCTTCAGTATACATTTCTAAAAAGATAATTCCACTTTGACATTATGGGGTATTGTGTGTAGGCCAGTGACAACTATTTAATCAACTCAAAATTCAGTCTGGAACAACATTTGGAAAGTCAAGGGGTGTGAATACTTTCAGAAGGCACTGTACCACATCACTTCTTACCATTAATAGATGCATTGTTTTAGAAACATCTCAAAGCATGCTCATCCGTATGTGGTTTTCGGGGTAAATATAGCAAAAAAAATTACAGCAGGTATAAAAAAAAAAAAATCTACCTGCCACAGTGCCTAGTGGACCAAAATGTTAATTTCAGTCCCTGGTGCTGATTCAATAAACAAAATGACTGCCTTCACTCAGCTTGGTTGTCAGAGATGGCTGCCATGGTGACTGATTCCCTGTTGACATATCACTGATTAAGCAGAGTGAACTGTCACAGTGGGAGTAGCCTATGGGGGAAGAGACGAGTGCCACTGTCGGCATCATTTCGGGAAACAACGTTAATGGAAAAATACTGAGAACAATTTCAGCTACCCAGGCTAAAAATTAGGGTGGCAAAAAAAGGTGGAGTTCATAACCTAATTCAAGTCTGCACTTGCGACAAAAAGGCCAACCTCTTACATCACTGAGACATGTGCCAGATTACCGACTGCACTGATCAGCCATTTTGCCTAAGCCACAACAGTGTGATCTTGTCCATAATAAGCTTTTCTGTTGGGGTTGCGCTAGCAGAACTGAGAGTAGGTCTATTCTCCAAGCAGGAACAAAACCCATAACCCATTAGCGGTGGTGTTACTGTTCAGACTATCATATGCAAACGCCACAGCAGACATGTGAAAGCAAAGTAAGAACCATTGTCAACCTTGGAGCTCAAAAATCAGAGTAACAGTGATATTAAGTATGAGCGACGTCATAGGCTCATCACTCATTACTACGGTATATTGACTGGAATCACTTGTGGTTCTAGTGAACGAGGTTCCTTTGGAAACAACCTGACCAGATAATTGCAAATAAAATAAAACTAAAACTAGCATCCTTATGTAAAATCCCTGGCCGTTCACAATCCACCTGTAAATTGTTCCCACAGATTCAACTGCACTGCTATTCTACGCCATTCACAAAATTTCTCAAAATCCCCAGACACAAACCATTCATGAAGCGCCTTAACTTGACAGCTGGCTTAGTCAGGTGGGAGATGAGTCCACCACTTGCGTAACAGACTTTACCAGTTGAATGAATCTGATGTGGAAAAATACTGCCTGGCAGAAAATAGAATAGATATTTGGCCAAAGGGGAATGATTTTGGGGCAGTTATGGACACCTTGCAACCTGTACTCAAAGCACTTAAATGGTGGCACTTGGGACTAAGTTTCAAGAGACATTTAGCATTATGCTCAATGCCCCACCCATACAACAAACCATAACAGCATTTCACACCCATTGGGCACAGACTTGACCAAAACGTGCAAATAGTGCTGTGTCCATTCTGATAGAAAACTATACTACACAAGTCAACAGTAGTTGTACTTAGTGAGACTCAGACTGCCGAGGCTAATCATGACGATTTGCAACTATTGAGAATAATCAAATGGAAAATACTCCATAGTGAGCCGACGTGTGTTAGGGCAAGGTCTTTAGTGTTGTCTAGGCTTTATTGGTCTATACTAGTTTTAATTCCCACAGATGAGAAGGGATGTAAATTCTGATAGGGTTAGTGTACACTGCTGTTCCTTAGCTGGGTTGTTTTTAGCTAAATAACCAACTTTTAGACTGCACATCCTGTACTTTGGTTTCTAGGCACAAGTACTGACTGGGAACTGAGCCAATGGGTAAGTTAACTAGTTGTCACTCATGTTACCTAGCTAACCTAGGTCGAAAGTATATTGTCGACCCAGTCAAGTCGTCGCAGGTTTTTATTGGCCAAACATATGCGAGTGCACGTATGATATTGATACCTGCAGGTGAGAAGCTACAAGTGTTGAAGGGTTGCAAGCTACATATTTGCCGCAATGGCTAACTAACGTTCGCTAACTGGCTGTGTGACTCTTGCTTAAAACGCACTGTCACTACGTTTCTAGCTACTAACGTCGACAAACGTCTTCCAGAACATTCGACGAAATAAGGTGTTAATCCAATTATCCCAACATTATTGTGAAAACATTTTGCCGTGGCTAACGTTAGTTGGTTTATTAATGCATCGCAAATAGAGCAATTAGCGTTAAACAGTGCATTGACAAAACCAAAGTAGCTAGTCAAAGAACGAGCTGGCTAGTTAGGTAGCTAGTTAGGTTACCAGCTAATGCTAACGTTAACCCGTTAGCCAAAAACGTCAGCATAATGCTAAATGACAATTTGTTCGAAATAAACAGCAACCAACTTTAATAACATTATACAGACTTCAATTAGAGCTAAATATAGTAAACTTTGAGATAAAATGGCAGTTCGGCACAATATTGTTCCACTGACTTACATAATATCAACTGTAAAAACAGTAAACAAGTTGCTATCGGAGTAAGGTTACAGTTAGCTAGGCCTCTGCTACTGACCCAATGAGTAATCAGCCCTTCTGACAATTACAACACTATCTCAACTTACCTTTCACTCTCGGGGTTATTACCGGGCAGTTCGTTAACTGGCATTGTGGATGTGGTTTTCTCTTTTTCTCTGACAAAACAGTGGCTATTTAATATCGTCTGAAGGTTGGATTTAACCATAAGGCCAACAGCGTCCAAGACTGCAGATCCCTTTTGCTTCTCTCCTCACCAAATAATTTTTCTCGTAGGCTCAGGCTGCCACAGCATAAGGGGAGGGCTGCTCGAGTCAGCAGTCACAAAGGAAAGGGAGTGTCCTAAAACCATGACGTTTGATGAATTAAACTTTGGAATTAAACCATAGAATTGGGAATTACAATAATTTAGTAGGATCTCTATTGTCGTGACTGTACTTTCATTAATCTGATGACTGTTATTTATCAAATCAACTATGTTTAATTATTACCCGATTACCTGAATCATGTAACAATTAACTCATTAGGATTTGGGGGACTACAAGAGCGGTTCTTTAAGGATCGTACCGTTTAAAAAAAAATTGTTATCCTAAAATTACATACAGGCAGTTAGATTTGGGTATCTCAGGACCTGAAGCAAGGATATGAGTATTCTTGGTGTCATTTAAACGGAAACACTTTGAAGTTCGTAGAGATGTGAAATAAATGTAGGAGAAAATAATACATGAGACCTGGTAAAAAGGTAATACAAACAAAAAAAACATTTGAAATGCAAGAGAAAGGCCATACTTTCAGATAGGAGTCTAGGTGTAATTTAGATTTTGGCCAACAGATGGCAGCCGTGTGTGTGAAAAGTATCAGACTGATCCAGTGAATAATTACATGACAATATTACATGACAATAGTTTGTATCAAGTCTGCCAGGAGTTGGCCAATTTGTACATAACTATTGAGAACATACAAAAATGCTATGGTAATACAAATTTAAGTTTACAGAAATGTCATACATGATGGATCATTAGCTTATACACTAACTTTCACAAATCTAGATTTTTTAAATTTGAACCTTTATTTAACCAGGTAGGCAAGTTGAGAACAAGTTCTCATTTACAATTGCGATCTGGCCAAGATAAAGCAAAGCAGTTCGACACATACAACAACACAGAGTTACACATGGAGTAAAACAAACATACTGTCAATAATACAGTAGAGAAATAAGTCTATATACAATGTGAGAAAATTAGGTGAGATAAGGGAGGTAAAGGCAAAAAAAGGCCATGGTGGCAAAGTAAATACAATATAGCAAGTAAAACACTGGAATGGTAGATTTGCAGTGGAAGAATGTGCAAAGTAGAGATAGAAATAATGGGGTGCAAAAGTGCAAAATAAATAAATACAGTAGGGGGAGAGTTAGTTGTTTGGGCTAAATTATAGATGGGCTATGCACAGGTGCAGTAACTGTGAGCTGCTCTGACAGCTGGTGTTTAAAGCTAGTGAGGGAGATAAGTGTTTCCAGTTTCATTGATTTTTGTAGTTCGTTCCAGTCATTGGCAGCAGAGAACTGTAAGGAGAGGCGGCCAAAGAAAGAATTGGTTTTGGGGGTGACCAGTGAGATATACCTGCTGGAGCGCGTGCTACAGGTAGGTGCTGCTATGGTGACCAGCGAGCTGAGATAAGGGGGGACTTTACCTAGCAGTGTCTTGTAGATGACCTGGAGCCAGTGGGTTTGGCGAAGAGTGAAGCGAGGGCCAGCCAATGAGAGCGTACAGGTCGCAGTGGTGGGTAGTATATGGGGCTTTGGTGACAAAACGGATGGCACTGGGATAGACTGCATCCAGTTTATTGAGTAGGGTATTGGAGGCTATTTTGTAACTGACATCGCAGAAGTCGAGGATCGGTAGGATGGTCAGTTTTACAAGGGTATGTTTGGCAGCATGAAAGAAGGATGCTCTGTTGCGAAATAGGAAGCCAATTCTAGATTTAACTTTGGATTGGAGATGTTTGATGTGAGTCTGGAATGCGAGTTTACAGTCTAACCAGACACCTAGGTATTTGTAGTTGTCCACATATTCTAAGTCAGAACCGTCCAGAGTAGTGATGTTGGACGGGCAGGCAGGTAGCGATCATATGAAGAGCATGCATTTAGTTTTACTTGTATTTAAGATCAATTGGAGGCCACGGAAGGAGAGTTGTATGGCATTGAAGCTCGTCTGGAGGGTTGTTAACAGTGTCCAAAGAAAGGCCAGAAGTATACAGAATGGTGTCGTCTGCGTAGAGGTGGATCAGAGATTCACCAGCAGTTAGAGCGACATCATTGATGTATACAGAGAAGAGAGTCGGTCCAAGAATTGAACCCTGTGGCACCCCCCATAGACTGCCAAAGGCCCGGATAACAGGCCCTCCGATTTGACACACTGAACTCTATCAGAGAAGCAGTTGGTAAACCAGGCGAGGCAATCATTTGAGAAACCAAGGCTGTCGAGTCTGCCGATGAGGATGTGGTGATTGACAGAGTCGAAAGCCTTGGCCAGGTCAATGAATACGACTGCACAGTATTGTTTTTTATTGATGGCGGTTAAGATATTGTTTAGGACCTTGAGCGTGGCTGAGGTGCACCCATGACCAGCTCTGAAACCAGATTGCATAGCGGAGAAGGTATGGTGGGATTCGAAATGGTCTGTAATCTGTTTGTTGACTTGGCTTTCGAAAGGCAGGGTAGGATAGATATAGGTCTGTAGCAGTTTGGTTCAAGAGTGTGTCCCCCCCCCTTTGAAGAGGGGGATGACCGCAGCTGCTTTCAAATCTGGGAATCTCAGATGACACGAAAGAGAGGTTGAACAGGCTAGTAATAGGGGTTGCAACAATTTGGCAGATAATTTTAGAAAGGGTCCAGATTGTCTAGCCCGGCTGATTTGTAGGGGTCCAGATTTTGCAGCTCTTTCAGAACATCAGCTGACTGGATTTGGGAGAAGGAGAAATGGGGAAGGCTTGGGCGAGTTGCTGTGTGGGGTGCAGTGCTGTTGACCGGGGTAGGGATAGCCAGGTGGAAAGCATGGCCAGCCGTAGAAAATTGCTTATTGAAATTCTCAATTATGGTGGATTTCTCGGTGGTGACAGTGTTTCCTATCCTCAGTGCAGTGGGCAGCTGGGAGGAGGTGTTCTTTTTCTCCATGGACTTTAGAGTGTCCTAGAACCTTTTGAGTTTGTGTTGCAGGAAGCAAATTTCTGCTTGAAAAAGCTAGCCTTGGCTTTTCTAACTGCCTGTGTATATTGGTTTCTAGCATCCCTGAAAAGTTGCATATCACGTTCTGCATTAGCATCGAACAGCCCGTTCGATGCTAATGCAGAACGCCATAGGATGTTTGTGTATTGGTTAAGGGCAGTCAGGTCTGATTAGAACCAAGGGCTATATCTTTTCCTGGTTCTAAATTTCTTGAATGGGGCATGCTTATTTAAGATGGTGAGGAAGGCATTTAAAGAAAATAACCAGGCAACCTCTACTGACGGGATGAGATCAATATCCTTCCAGGATACCCCGGCCAGGTCGATTAGAAAGGCCTGCTTGCTGAAGTGTTTCAGGGAGCGTTTGACAGTGATGAGTAGAGGTCGTTTGACCGCTGACCCTTTATGGATGCAGGCAATGAGGCAGTGATCGCTGAGAGATGGCCCGAGCGAGGTGGGTGTGGAGCCAGAGACAGCAGTGGGGTCAAACTGTAAATCCCAGTTCCTACATTTGGACATAAACATTGATTGTATCAAATAAAACTATGCTACATTTTATCTCTGAGACCCTTAGGATGACAAATCAGAGCAAGATTACTGAATGTCAGTACATAATTTCCCTTCAGAGATGAATGTATCAAAGCAGTTGCCGTGATAAGTTGTTGGTGTGCACTCTACTCAAACAATAGCATGGTATTTCACTGTATTCGCTACTGTTAATTGGACACTGCAGTTAGATTAACAATAATCAATGCTTTCTGGCCATATAAGACATGTCTATATCCCAGAAAGTTGGCTGTTGTATACAACGTCATTCTAGTCACATTAGTAACAACCTTCCCGGTTTAGGGACACCCACCCTGTAGAGGTTAAAGAGTTACCCTCTCCCGAATTAAAAACTAAAAAAAGTCTCTATCTATCACATCCATAAACAGTCAACGTATAATCTCGTATCAAATCATCATTCTGAAGAGTCGTAACCTCATGCATCTGCAAAAACCTGAGCCTTACTTATGATTCAGTACTACACAAATTGGTTTAATTATTTATTTACTAGCTAATTAAATGGTAACACAGGGTAGACATACACACTTAATACATTAGAAACAGGTCCCTAGCAGACTGACAACAACATGGCTGCTTGTACAAAAGAGATAGAGGTGGGCGGGGGGCAGAGAGACAGAGACATAATACTTTGGTACATTTAGAAACTACTCTCACAGTGATCATATACTTTGCACACGAACCGCCGCCCGATTGGAGTAAGATATCATGAATGTATTTACGTGTAAATGCCTAGATTCTTTGTGTATTTGTCGGAATCAGGCCTTCTTGGAAAGAGTGTTGGGCCTTTTCGTGGCAGGCTCCGATAGTCTCCGATTGTCCGAAAGAGGTCCCCACCCGTCTTCTACTGTTGTTCTCCTCTGCAGTCGTCCGGTATCCGGTGACTTGTGTTTATTTTATTTCTATTCGCTCTGAAAGATGCTTCTTTGAAGATTTGGCTAGCCAGCGGTGTAGATGGTTCCCAGTGGGGTGATGAGAGTAGCATACTACGGTGGATTGAGCCAAGTAGTAGAATGGTTCCACTTCAGTTTGCTTTTCTAGATACTTTTATTAGGACAGCTAATCAGCCGTACCAGTGATTGTCCGGGAGGTGACTTGATCATCTCTACCTTGTGTTGAGATTGAGTTCAAACCACTTTAAAACGTGAGCTGCAGCTTGACGTCTTTCTTGTCTGCTATGCTAATTCTTAACCCATAATTTTATACAGTTTGTTCAAAAGGGGCAGCTCCGTCAGGCTGACACTCTCGGACCTCATTCAAGGGCTCAGTGACTACTTACTTGTACAAAGTTATAGTTTCTATAAGGTTACAAGGCGAGACCCAAATGCAGACACAGGAGGCAGATGGTTGAGCTCCGATATTTATTATTACAAAAGGGGTAGGCAAAAGGAAGGTCGGGGACAGGCGAGAGTTCATAAACCAGGTCAGAGACCAAACAGTACCAGGCGATAGGCAAGCTCGAGGTCAGAACAGGCACAGGTTCAGTGATCAGGTCCGAGGACAAACAGTACAAGGGGATAGGCAGGCTCGAGGTCAGAACAGGCTGAGTGGTCAGGCAGGCGGATTCAGGATCAGGACAGGCAAGGGTCAAAACCAGGAGGACTAGGAAAAACCACTGGTTGACTTGGCAAAACAAGATGAACTAGCACTGAGAGACAGGAAACACAGGGATAAATACACCGGGGACTAATGAGTAAAACAGGTGACACCTGGGTGGAGGTGGGTGGAGACAATCACAAAGACAGGTGAAACAGATCAGGGCGTGACAAACAATTTCCTCTTATAGTTTCTAAAATCATGTCTCTCTCAATGAAAACACTCATCAACGAGCATTTTATAGCAAAGCCCATCCTCCTGGATGTTCATGACCAACAGAAGTATGGAATGGGTCACAAGGTTACTAATAATTCACAGAAAACAGTATCTGCTAGTAAATACTGTCCTCATTGTGTTGAGACCAGGGTCTGCCCCGAGCCATCTCCATTTGTACCTTATAGAATAGAAACACCAACTCATGCTATGGAATGCGGTCTTGTTAGGTTTATCACCCAAAGCATCGTAAATATTCTGTCAGTGTTAAATCTCCCAGAGGCACATCCTCAGTAGAACACACACAGATGAAAGTGTTCTAAGAACCCACTATTCTGTTGCATAAAACAATTTGATGCAATAACAGCATAATAACAATCTTGTAATTTCCCCACCATACAGAACACTTTGTTGTATAGTTAATAGTCTGTAGCAGCAATCAACAGTATACATTGCATTCGCAAGGTATTCAGACCTTTTACACATTTGGTTTAAAAAAATAAATAATTTAAATACTCAGTCTACACACAATACCCCATAATGAAAAAGCTAAAACAGGTTTATAGACATTTTTGCAAATGTATTAAAAATCAAAAAATAAACTGAAATACCTTATTTACATAAGTATTCAGATACTTTGCTATGAGCTCAGGTGCATCCTGTTTCCATTGATCATCCTTGAGATGTTTCTAGAACTTGGAGTCCACCTGTGCTAAATTCAATTGATTGGATATGATTTGGAAAGGCACACAGTTGACAGTGTATGTCAGAGCAAAAACCAAGCCATGAGGTCGGAGGAATTGTCCGTAGAGCTCCAAGACAGGATTGTGTCGAGGCACAGATCTGGGGAAGGGTACCAAAAAACTTCTGCGGCATTGAAGGTCACCAAGAATTGTCTCTTCCTAGAGCTGGCTGCCCGGTCAAACTGAGCAATCGGGGAAGAAGGGCCTTGGTCAGGGAGGTAACCAAGAACCCGATGGTCACTCTGAAAGAGCTCCAGAGTTCCTCTGTGGAGATGGGAGAACCTTCCAGAAGGGCAACCATCTCTGCAGCACTCCACCAAATCAGGCCTTTATGGTAGAGGCCAGACGGAAGCCACATGGCAGCCCTCTAAGAGTTTCACAACATGAGAAACAAGATTCCCTGGTCTGATGAAACCAAGATTGAACTCTTTGCTCTGAATTCCAAGCGTCACATCTGGAGGAAACCTGGCACCATCCCTACAGTGAAGCATGGTGGTAGTAGCATCATGCTGTGGGGATGTTTTTCAGCGTCAGAGTCTGGGAGACTAGTCAGGATCGAGAGAAAGATGAACACCCCAAAGTAGAGAGAGATCCTTGATGAAAACTTGCTCCAGAGCGCTCAGGACCTCAGACTGGGGGGGAAATGATTCACCTTCCAACAGGACGACGACCATAAGCACACAGCCAAGTCAATGCAGGAGTGGCTTCCGGACAAGGCTCTGAATGTCCTTGAGATGCTCAGCCAGAGCCCAGGCTTGAACCTGATCAAACGTCTCTGGAGAGACCAGAAACTAGCTTTGCAGCAACGCTCCCAATCCAAACTGACAGAGCTTGAGGATCTGCAGAGATGAATGGGAGAAACTCCAAAAATAGGTGTCCAAATAGAGTTAACATAATTTAAAATACTACTTAAGTAGTTTGTGCTCAGTCCTCATTGCCTATGTGATTTTAGAGCAAATGTTCAGTTAACACTCTGTAAATAAAATATTTAGTCTATACCGTCACTGGGATGTTTAATAAGTTTACCTTTCAAATATCTTGCATTAACAAAACCCCAATATTTACCTGAATTTACAGGACACAACAGATCCAGAACAACATCATCTGAGTGTCTTAGCAGTAATAAAATCCTTATTCATTACATTTCCATTTCTACATTCAGAAAATAGTATATTTTGTCCCATGTTGACCAACCACTCTGTCTACTTCTAGTGTCATATGAAGGTATTTTGTCCATCCAAAGTTTGAAGGAGGTTGAGAACCCATGGAAAGGCATTACTCTAAACCGTTGCATAGTGTTGGCCATCATCATTGTGCTTGTGAGCTCAGGGGTGAATGAAGTACATGGTGAGTGTTGAAACTTATAATATTAAAAATATAATCAATGCACACAGACTAGCTCATGCATTATCTCTTGTGGTTTAGATGCACTGGGAGTATTTCTAGAGAAGAATGATCTTACTCAGATGTTACTTGGAGGCACAGATCCACAGCCAGATGGCACAGCTCAGGTACAGGGACTTATAGCTTACACTGAGTATACCAAACATTAGGAACACATTCCTAATATTGAGTTGCAACATGACATCAATAAGGGTCCATCGCTTTGCCATGGATTCACCTGGTCAGCCTGTCATGGAAAGAGCATTAGGTGTTCCTAATGTTTTGTATACTCAGTGTATTTTCTGTCCCCTTCTCATTTGTTATTCAGTGTGTTAGTTATAAGTGCCCTGCTTTGGAACCTTATGTTGTGTACCTGGTGTTTCCCCTCTTCCTGCCCTCCAGCCTCTCTGTGTGACAGCTTGCCGAGTTGGGGATAAGACCATGGAACAAAAGGAAAACCAGAGAAAGAAGGGGAAGTCTTGAGGATCAGAAACAGAGATGCCTGACAAAGGGCTGTGAAGGAATGAGAGAGCATGATGGAGAATAGTAAAGCGGCTAATACAACAAATAGGCTGACATTTTCAGAAAGAATAATCAAATCATGTCAGTTTGCCCGGTGCCTATTCTATCAAAGTGTATATATATACATACACACACACACACACGTGTGTATATATATATATATATATATATATATACACAGTGTAAGCTATATATATAGTAGTTTACTACTGTAGAAAGAACCAATTTATAGAACAATTACCAAACATCAAATACAATTTTACTTGTCACATGCACCAAATATAACAGGGGTAGACTTTACAGCAAAATGCTTACTTACAGGCTCTTTCCCAACAATGCAGTCAAAAAGTCACACATACTTCACAATGTGTTTCGGGGCTGTGTTTCGGGTCGTTGTCTTGCTGGAAGGCCCAGCCACGACCCATCTTCAATGCTCTTACTGAGGGAAGGAGGTTGTTGGCCAAGATCTCGCGATACATGGCCCCATCCATCCTCCCCTCAATACAGTGCAGTCGTCCTGTCCCCTTTGCAGAAAAGCATCCCCAAAGAATGACGTTTCCACCTCCATGCTTCACGGTTGGGATGGGTGTTCTTGGGGTTGTACTCATCCTTCTTCTTCCTCCAAACATAGCGAGTAGGGTTTAGACCAAAAAGCTCTATTTTTGTCTCATCAGACCACATGACCTTCTCCTATTCCTCCTCTGGATCATCCAGATGGTCATTGGCAAACTTCAGATGGGCCTGGACATGCGCTGGCTTGAGCAGGGGGACCTTGCGTGCGCTACAGGATTTTAATCCATGACGCAGTAGTGTGTTACTAATGGTTATTTGAGACTGTGGTCCCAGCTCTCTTCAGGTCATTGACCAGGTCCTGCCGTGTAGTTCTGGGCTGATCCCTCTCCTCATGATCATTGATGCCCCACGAGGTGAGATCTTGCATGGAGCCCCAGACCGAGGGTGATTGACCGTCATCTTGAACTTCTTCCATTTTCTAATAATTGTGCCAACAGTTGTTGCCTTCTCACCAAGCTGCTTGCCTATTGTCCTGTAGCCCATCCCAGCCTTGTGCAGGTATACAATTTTATCCCTGATGTCCTTACACAGCTCTCTGGTCTTGGCCATTGTGGAGAGGTTGGAGTCTGTTTGAGTGTGTGGACAGGTGTCTTTTATACAGGTAACGAGTTGAAAAGGGTGCAGTTAATACAGGTAATGAGTAGAGAACAGGAGGGATTCTTTAAAGAAAAACTAACAGGTCTGTGAGAGCTGGAATTCTTACTGGTTGGTAGGTGATTAAATACTTATGTCAAGCAATAAAATGCAAATTAATTACTTAAAAATCATACAATATGATTTTCTGGATTTTTGTTTTAGATTCTGTCTCTCACAGTTGAAGTGTACCTATGTTAAATTACAGACTTCTACAGACTTCTACATGCTTTGTAAGTAGGAAAACCTGCAAAATCGGCAGTGAATCAAACACTTGTTCTCCCCACTGTATATACAATAAACAAAATCATTGACTTATATGAGTAATGGTCCACCCATTCAGTTGGCCTGGCCCTTGCCATTATTACTGTCATTGGACCACATGGAGGAAACAGTGGCAACCACACTCCTTGGCACACATGTTGGGTTTGATGGAGATCTTGGTTCCATTTTGATCCAACTCCACCACCTTGAGGTCTTCATTGTCAAAAGGCACACAAAGGTGAGCGCTCCAGGGCCCCTCTGGACCTGGCTGTTCAGGAGGGCCTGGTTGTTACCGTTGGTCAGGGGAAAGTTCAGTAATGTTGTAAATGAGTAGGTAATGAGTTCTAACCTGTTTGTAAGGCTGTAGATTAACTGGTGAAAGTGATGGCGCTTAAGGCTGCTGTTCTAGGTTTTCTAAAGGCAAGGAGCAGTATGAACTTGATCTTGGAAGGGAGGCAGAGAGTATCCCATTTCATTCAGAATCAGATCCATAACTGGTTGGGTGCCAAACATGTAGCCCATGTTTCTCTTTGTTGGCGTCTTCAGCTAGATTGCTCACACAGCTGGTGCTCCAAACTCCAACACCAAGTCAAATCCTGTCTCAGATCGCTTTCCTGGACCTAAACGTCACAAATTGCTGAAAGCATATCCTCAACTACCTCTACATGAGCTGGTGTACATCCAAAATATGGAGTGTCCCCACACTGGACAGCATCAGCATCAGGCAGAATGCGCACCACAGCCTCATGGCAGCCCGTCATGTCTGGATCTAACACATGGTTTGGTTCAGGTCAGCAAGGGAGAATGGTTTTGTGTAGTACACTGCCTCAATACCATGTGATGTGTCCATTGAAAGATGGGGGAAACATTGTTTCCTCAACATGTAGAGGAACAGTATGCTAAAATAAATGTTCTGTCAGACACCTGGATAAGTGCAGTGAAATGGGTTGTTTTACATGGTCAGCCATACTAGTACAGCCACCCTGGGGCAAATGAGGGTTAAGTGCCTTACTCAAGGGCATACCGACAGATTTTTCCCCTTGTTGGCTCAGGTATTCGAAAAAGCAATCTTTCGGTTACTGGCCCAACACTAACCGATAGTATTCACAGCTTTGGGTGGCAGGTAGCCTATGGTGGGCTGAGAAAGCTATGGAAAGGAAGCACAAGACTACGGAGCGTTGTGTATGTCGCAGATTGACACCTGGCCTCCCTGTGGGTGAGGATAGACTGGGGACTCACAAACACCGAAACAAAGATAAGGACGCTTGGAGACAGAAAAACATGAATGTAATCACGTTTCTAAAGGCCTTTCATGGACAACTGGCCGACTCTAAACACTATCCTATCGTTTCAATCTCCTGCCTTTTCTTAGTTTTTCTACATAATGTTTTTTCTTCCAATGCACAAACAGATATTGGAATGTTCATTGAATTGCCTCACAAGTGGCTGCTTTTAAAGGTGACGAATTGGATGACAGATTAGACACATTTGCATTCAAAAGTCCTCTCAGCAGTTATTCTAAGGACAGTGGGATGGATGTGCTACATGCTAGATAGATTACAAGTGTGTGCGCTAAATAGGAGCGCCCTTTACGTCTGACCGATTAAAGGATCTCTGATGGCCAGACCATGAGATGCTGCTGTTGAGACCTCTGGGGTTGAGAAGGGCCTCCTGGACAAATTCCACAGCTGCAGCCTTCTTTTGCAGACAACCAAGGTCATTGAGTTGAGGCTGTCCTGCATGGTGGTCAACCATGCCAAGTGATAAAACCAAGGTTCATTTACAAATTCCTACAGGGATTCACAAATCCACAAACAAAATTACAAGAATGGTAATTTAACAGCTTGAAAACAGACGTAATAATGCAAAACACTATTTAACAATGTGTACTTCAGAGTAATCCCAGAACATGACATCAAATGTTGCTATTATTTACTAGGCCTACAGGAAGATGGTAACAAGTCCATTATTTCCCCAATTGTGGACATTTTTTTCTGAAATGTGCATTCCCCACTAGACAGACAGGACTGAAGAGTAATTTCTCAAAACACTTGTCCATTTTTGGGCAAACCGATAAACCTAGCTTTGTACAGAACGTACTACTCTAATAGTAGTAGAAAAATTATGAACTTATCCCACACCTACATAGCGTCATTGTCGGGCTCCTTCACTTTAAAGCCTAAAAATCTTGAATAAAAAGCATAAAGAGCACCTTTTTAATATGCATAATATCACCAATAAGCAGAGACGGAAATGAAACACTTCATAAGAAAACATTTTATTAATCATAAAAAGCTAAACAAATTTCAATTTGTCATTAATCATATTTAAGATAAAAGCACCAACACCAAGAGTTTACATGACAACCCAGGGTGTTTTGGAAAATATGTCTGCCTATTTCACATCAAACCTGCCCTGGATTTACTGAGTTAGTTAAATTAATTCCTTCAACTACACAGCGTTCTCCTATGTAAGGATCACAACACTGAAGGTCAAAGGACATTTCATTTTGAGAAAGAGGAGAGGGATTGAGACGTGTGAGAGAGTTGGAAGAGATGAGGCTTTTCCACGACATCTTCAGACTAGTCGAACAAACCTGCAGTCTTTCGCTGACGTGGCTGGATGTGTGTGACAGTGAGAAATTGAGACGACAAACATACATCTAAGGCAGTTTGTCAACTCATAGCACCAATATCAATTTAAGTTACATCAAAATATAAATGCGGTCCCTGGTCCTGAGAAAGGGAGAAACATAAGTCCCAGTTTTAAGATAAGTGGGACATACAGTATTCAAAGTGTTATAGCATTTCAAGTTCCTGAGAGAGACTTGGCAGGATTCAGTCTTGGTATGTGGAAAAGTCTTCACTGTAAGTTATGCATTGAGAAAATGTATAGAGCACTATATGACTTCAATATATATCATCCACATTTGCCAGAGAGATCATAGGCGTAGTTCTTCAGTGGACATATTAGAAATGGGGCATGTTGTTAAAGTTCGTTAAAACCTGAACAATATTCACTACCCAATACTATTCTCACTCCCACACACATTGCCACTCCAGCCAACTAGGAAGTATATATATATATATATTCAGATTAAAAAGTAAACGAGAGCCTGTGTTGAAGTTTAAACCTCCCCCCTCTAGCACAACAGGAGAAGTGTATTAATCAATAGCTGCATTTTCCCTCATTTTAAGTGTAGGAGAGCACCGCACTGTCTGTTTAAGAGTATTAAAACTTGTTCTGAATCTTGTCATAAAAGCATAATTGATACCAACTGTGATGAAATCAAACACCAAGGGAAAAAATGAAAACAATAATTACAAAAAAGGCCTGTCAACGCTGTTAACAATGGAATTCGCTTTTTTGTTCATGTCTGACATGAACAAATCATTGTCCTCACTTCACTTGAACAGAAGGGTTGATAAACATTCCTGGTTACAAAGCACTCGTTTACCGGACCACATTGTGACTAATGCTTTGATGAGTCATTTTTCTTTGAGGGTATAGGTGAAACAAACAAAACAATGAAGAGAAATGAATGTCCTGCTGCTTCACGTCCTCAATTAATAAAGACTCATTTGGCAATCAGATCAAAAGGAATCCTGATTGTTGCAAACTCACATAATACCTACTAGTTATTCTACTACCAGTTATATTGGAACAATTAACATGTAATTACAAACAGATGTAACATGCTCACACTATGGGAAGGAGGCAGTTTTAAGACATATCCCAGGCAGTAGAAATGAGATGACATTTGGTTTTTGGATGCACCCAGAACATTTTCTGAAATCAGTTTGTGTGGTTGAAAGAGCACCAGTATACGTTTTTCTTTAAAAAGCGTAAAGTAAATCTGATACAATCCAGACAGTCTAGTTTCACCACAAAATCTCTGTCTGCATGTGTTAAGCACATAGCACAAGCGTCGAGTTTCTCTAGATAAATATATACATTATCAGTCAAAAGTTTAGACACCTACTCATTCATGGTTTTTATTTTTAATATTTTCTACATTGTAGAATAGTGAATAGATCAAACTATGAAATAACATATGGAATCATGTAGTAACCAAAAAAAGTGTCCAAACTTTTAACTGGTACAGTACATCTCAGAGGAGCCCTCATTGACACTGAATATAGTCATGGTGTTTCTCACTATTAAAGCACTGGCTTAACAACTCTGCACCTCTGTCTCCCTTGGGTCCTGGCCCAACCTGTTTGACAGGTTGTAGAAGTTGGCCACATGTCAGCCCCCCCCAAAAAATAATAATTAAATAATACCCCAAAGCAATCTAGGCGTTTCATATTCAGCAACACACCCTTAAACTTAAGTTAAAATTAAGAATACAAGAAAAACATTTACAAATAGTCCTGAACAAGTGGCAAGTTTCTGAAAGCAAAAGGGTGTTTCGCAGTATGCCAAAAATACTGTGTGAAAACATCTAATGAGAGCGTTACCTATTGCCTTAACTCTGAGCCAAATCGTCTGCAGTTGTACACTAGTACAACAATTCAAAAATCTGATAACTACACTTTAAATAAGAGAAAGAATGCCAGAAAATGGCATTTAAAACGTCCCTGTGTACAAGAAGCACCAAGTATCGACAGTTATTGATGTTCTTAATATTGTATAAATAAAATGAGGCACAGTCCAGAGTTATACAGATTGTAGCACCAATGTTTTCAGACTACGTTAAGTACACACTTATACCTAATGCATTCTACACTGTTACACATTTCAGGAGAACAAAATAAACAAAAAACATGACAGCATAAATATAATCAAAATTATACACAATTAAACAGTCAGAATGTCTCCCATTCACAGTACAATGTTGTTTACAAAAATGAAATAAATCAAGTGAAAATTGCCCAGTAGTTTGTTGTTATTCATGCATTTACCAGTGTGTGGGTGAGGGTGTTCGTATACCAGTGTGTGGGTGAGGGTGTTCGTATACCAGTGTGTGGGTGAGGGTGTTCGTATACCAGTGTGTGGGTGAGGATGTTCGTATACCAGTGTGTGGGTGAGGATGTTCGTATACCAGTGTGTGGGTGAGGATGTTCGTATACCAGTGTGTGGGTGAGGATGTTCGTATACCAGTGTGTGCAGGTTGGACAGGCTGCAGAAAGTACCACTACAACCTTCAGTGGACAAAAGGTGACACGTAAAACATTTTTTTTTTACCCATCCCCTGTGAACTCCGTGAGATAGGGTTCCAGAGACTTGCCGGAATACAACACGGACCGTATTAAAAGTCCCAAAATTACACCTGCATTTTTCATCCTAGCAGTGTTTCAGCAGGGCTATAAAAACAAAACCAAGAAGCTTAAGTTAGAGTAGTTGAAATTCCTACTTGTGAAGAATGCACACTGCGTTGCAGGTCCCTACTCCCTAGCTGGCTCTATAAGTAGTGATTATCAACTGACTGTCTCAGTAATTGAATCCTGTTTTCCCATTACATCCTCAAGTCTTTCTGCTGTTCACTTCTATACATTTTGACACAGCATTCAGATGAATGAGAAGACCCTAGAGGCTTACTATTACATTTCCAGAAACTGTCGTTATTAACATAAATGATCACACCAATAACTTTTTTCCTCTGAGCTGACTATAGTGCTGTCCCTGCACCAGGGATGTTGCCACAGTGAGGGAACACAAATATGTTATCCAGTGTGTTTGAACCAACAGCTTCTCGTTTCATACTGTATCCTAAAGCTGATGTGGTCAAATCATATTTAATTCACTGTAGAAATTATCAGGGTTAAAGGTCAGCTAGCAGAGCGACAGAGATGCAGTCACAGCTGCATGGTCCCTAGTCCTGTACAGAGTCGGGTTAAACTGGTCTAGACTGTGTGTGTGATATATATATATATACACACACACAGTGGGGCAAAAAAGTATTTAGTCAGCCACCAATTGTGCAAGTTCTCCCACTTAAAAAGATGAGGCCTGTAATTTTCATCATAGGTACACTTCAACTATGACAGACAAAATGAGAGAATTTAAAAAAATAAAAATAAAGAAAGAAAATCACATTGTAGGATTTTTAATGAATTTATTTGCAAATGGTGGAAAATAAGTATTTGGTCAATAAAAGTTTCTCAATACTTTGTTATATACCCTTTGTTGGCAATGACAGAGGTCAAACGTTTTCTGTAAGTCTTCACAAGGTTTTCACACACTGTTGCTGGTATTTTGGCACATTCCTCCATGCAGATCTCCTCTAGAGCAGTGATGTTTTGGGGCTGTTGCTGGGCAACACGGACTTTCAGCTCCCTCCAAAGATTTTCTATGGGGTTTAGATCTGGAGACTGGCTAGGCCACTCCAGGACCTTGAAATGCTTCTTACTGCCTCCTGGGTAGCGCAGTGGTTAAGGGCGCTGTACTGCAGCGCCAGCTGTGCCACCAGAGACTCTGGGTTCGCGCCCAGGCTCTGTCATAACCGGCCGCGACCGGGAGGTCCGTGGGGACACACACAATTGGCCTAGCGTCGTCCGAGTTAGACTGGTAGGGAAATCCTTGTCTCATCGTGCACCAGCAACTCCAGTGGCGGGCCGGGCGCAGTGCGCGCTAACCAAGGTTGCCAGGTGCACGGCGTTTCCCCCGACACATTGGTGCGGTTGGCTTCCGGGTTGGATGGCACTGTGTTAAGAAGCAGTGCGGCTTGGTTGGGTTGTGTATCGGAGGACGCATGACTTTCAACCTTCGTCTCTCTCGAGCCCGTACGGGAGTTGTAGCGATGAGACAGGATAGTAGCTACTAAACAATTGGATACCACGAAATTGGGGGAGAAAAAAGGGGTCAAATAAAAAAATAAATCATTTAAAAAAAATGCTTCGTGGCTGGGCCACTCCAGGACCTTGAAATGCCTTGACCTTGAAAAGCCACTCCTTTGTTGCCCGGGCGGTGTGTTTGGGATCATTGTCATGCTGAAAGACCCAGCCACGTTTCATCTTCAATGCCCTTGCTGATGGAGGTTTTCACTCAAAATCTCACGATACATGGCCCCATTCATTCTTTCCTTTACACGGATCAGTCGTCCTGGTCCCTTTGCAGAAAAACAGCCTCAAAGCATGATGTTTCCACCCCCATGCTTCACAGTAGGTATGGTGTTCTTTGGATGCAACTCTGCATTCTTTGTCCTCCAAACACGACGAGTTGAGTTTTTACCAAAATGTTATATTTTGGTTTCACCTGACCATATGACATTCTCCCAATCTTCTTCTGGATCATCCAAATGCTCTCTAGCAAACTTCAGACGGGCCTGGACATGTACTGGCTTAAGCAGGGGGACACGTCTGGCACTGCAGGATTTGAGTCCCTGGCGGCGTAGTGTGTTACTGATGGTAGGCTTTGTTACTTTGGTCCCAGCTCTCTGCAGGTCATTCACTAGGTCTCGCCAAGTGGTTCTGGAATTTTTGCTCACCGTTGTGATCATTTTGATTTCTCATTTCTCACGGGGTGAGATCTTGCGTGGAGCCCCAGATCGAGGGAGATTATCAGTGGTCTTGTATGTCTTCAATTTCCTAATAATTGCTCCCACAGTTGATTTCGTCAAACCAAGCTGCAACAACCCCAAATTTGAGATTCAGTCTTCCCAGCCTGGTGCAGGTCTACAATTTTGTTTCTGGTGTCCTTTGACAGCTCTTCGGTCTTGGCCATAGTGGAGTTTGGAGTGTGACTGTTTGAGGTTGTGGACAGGTGTCTTTTATACTGATAACAAGTTCAAACAGGTGCCATTAATACAGGTAACGAGTGGAGGACAGAGGAGCCTCTTAAAGAAGAAGTTACAGGTCTGTGAGAGCCAGAAATCTTGCTTGTTTGTAGGTGACCAAATACTTATTTTCCACCATAATTTGCAAATAAATTCATAAAAAATCCTACGATGTGATTTTCTGGATGTTTTCTCTCTCATTTTGTCTGTCATAGTTGAAGTGTACCTATGATGAAAATTACAGGCCTCTCTCATCTTTTTAAGTGGGAGAACCTGCAATTGGTGGCTGACTAAATACTTTTTTGCCCCACTATATAGATGAGTTTACACAGGCAGACAAATCTTTTTTTTTTATTTTTTTTATTTTTTTTACAGTAATTGGTTATTTGACCAATCACATCAGATCTTTTTCAGAGCTGATCGGTCAAACGACCAATTACTGGAAAAAAATCAGAATTGGTCTGCCTGTGTAAACAAATTATTTGTGTGTGTGTGGGGGGAGGGGGGGGGGAACAGAGAAAACACCCTGGTGGTCAGATAATGACAGAACAAAGATGATACTGGGATGAAGGTAGAACAGGAGTCTCCCGCCATATACAGTCTGTCTTTAGTAATATAACATGTACAACTACTCTGCTAACTGTGCTTTCTTCTGTCATCAAATGTCTGAGTTGAGTCTTAAAGCTCAATATAGTTATCTATATTTCATACTTAGTAGCACCAGGTTACATGGTGACAGTGATGTACCTGTATAACTTACTGCCATGGAAACAGTGCATGCCCTGTGTCTCTATAACGTTAATGTTCAGAGCAGGCAGCATGGATGGGAGGTACACAACTCACGGATTACGGTCAGCCTCAACCCACAACACAAAAACCCCCGTGACCGCTCAACTCCGCTCAGGATGCCATGCTGTGTGTGTCAATGTGAGAGTGTGTGGCAATTTAACAGGCTTAGGAGCACCAGTGAAAGAGTACCGTGGTCCACACCTGGCCATTTGCATAGGTTACGTTGGGTTGAGGTAGATATTCTTCAGTTACCTGCCAGGGAGAGGAAAGAGCCAGGTTCAGAAAACAAGACAAAATTCTGCCGTGACCAAGGGCACATAACAGGATAGGACATGCCAGACATGAGACGGCTCATGAAGAACGGATTTATCATAGAGCTAATAATCTATTCAAAAACCTAGAGTAGTAGTCTAACTTACCTTGTTGGGACTGAATAGCAGCTTGGGAAGAACAGGGACAACCAGATCTCTCCTCCTTATCCCTCTGACTGACCTACTCCCCCCCCACCCCCCACCCTATCTAGGCCGGGAACCGGTGTGCTGAGAGGACGACATGTAGGAAGCAGGCAAGCCCAGAGTCCTCCACATGATGCCCCCACCTCCTGATATACTGGCCGGGGTTGGAGGGGGCAGGTGAGGGGGGTGGTGTGCTGTGAAGTTACGAGAGGAAGGAGGAAGGTGGGCAGAAGCAGCAGCAGAGGAGCCAGAGAGAGAGATTGAGGAGGACTGTGCTCTCTGATGCTGGAGGGAAGAGGCAACTAGTCGTGAGGAGAGGAAGGACTCAGAGCGAGACGAGGGAGTGGGCTCAGAGGAAAAGGGGACAGAGGAAGAGTAGGAGACATTAAGTAGAGGCGGGGGAGGTGGAAGAGAGCGCATGGGGAGCAGAGGAGTGTGCAGTACTGTCTGGGTGCGGCTGTGCTGGGCCTGTGAGAGGGGCGGGGGGATGGTGGAGGACACAGAGGCCAGGAAGGAGGAGCATGAGTGAGGGGCAATGTGCTGATGCTGCTGGGAGGAGGAGAGACTGAGCAGAGAGCTGAGGCCTCCTGTGGCTGGCAGCACAGCCCCAAACTGATGGGACGACACTGAGGGCACCACGTGGTGAAAAATACCTGCGGATTAAACAGCAAGAGAGAGAGATGGGGGGAGGACAGAGAGATGGGGGAGGACAGAGATGGGGGGAGGACAGAGAGAGAGGGGCTGAGCCAGGATTTGCATAGCGCCAAGCAAGTCATACAGACAAGCACACAGAAAGCAGACAGACATTTCACTTTGACACATCAACTCATTCAAGTATTACAATATAGCTCAATGGCCATTCCTCTGCTTTAAATGTATTGTGGTGTTCTAATAAAACAGCAATGTGGCAAATCATAGTGAAATGTCTATAAATTACACAGAAGACAAGCAAGTGGCACAAACACCCATAGAAAATGGCCATGTTGATTAGGTTTCTTTGATTCAATTTTCAATGCTATATCTTACCAACACAGATAATCACAGATGCAATATGTCTTTATTATATTAAAGGACATTTCCCATGTCCGTGGCCATGAATTCATTAAACAATTTTGTCATCTTAAGGATCTGTACTCTCATTGAAGTATTAGGCATTTCCCAAGGGTGTCTAACTCAGCTTCTGTACAGCCAGTCCATGGCAAAGCAAAGCAGCAAGGGCATTGAGACAGGCAGCAGCACAGGGCTCCCACACTTACCTGTGTCCAACTTCGGGCCTCTCCATTGAATCCCTCTGGAGCTGTCTAACATAGCAACCCTATCTAAGGACTAATCTCACAGGAAGAGTAGCTCCTGCAACAGCTAATGGGAATCCTAATAAATGCTAAATCCTCTATCCCAACCCATAGTTAACAGTGCTGCTGAAGGGAAGGTAACTGATTAGAATATGTCAGTGGGCCTCACCTCCAGCTGCTCCGCCTGCCAGCCCAGCGCTGGAGAAGCTCCCCAGGGAAGAGTGTCCATTGACCAGGCGAGAGGCCCCGCTCACCGAGGTGCTGGGTGTCTGGGCCCCAAACAGGGACTGAAGGACAGAGGCCCCCCCGAGGGGGAACTGGGCCCCCAGGTACTGTCCCACAGAAGCCCCTGAGGCTGAGGACACAGCTACTGGGCTTCCCCCCACCTTCCCACTCAGGATACCACCGCTGGCAGCCGCAGAGATGAAGAGGTTTTGGCTGTTTCCTAGGCTGCTGGATGTCTTCAGCTCCCACTCCCCCCTGGGCTTCTGTTTGGGCATAGCCTGCCTTTCAGAGCTGCTTCCTCCCTGGGGGCCTGCCCCTGGCCGGCCACCAGCCTCCTGGCTGAGGAAGGGGCTAGGGGGAATGTACGGAGATGCTGAGGACTCGCCTCCACCCCCTTCCCCCCCCCTCCTCTGCTGCGGTTTGTGATCAGAGTCTGAGTCGGTGCCTAGGCCCAGTGGCTCTCTCCCCATACCGAAGGGGGAGCCCCCCTGCCTCAGCTCGCCTGGGGGCTGCTTGGTGTCTGAGATTGGGGAGAAGGTAGACTTCCACTTGCTGTTGGAAGATGAGGATGAAGAGGAGACTTCACTGCCGGTGCTGTTCCCGCTGCTGCCTCCCGATTTCCTTCCTGTTGACCCAATAGAGAGAAGTAAAGTGGGGAAAAAAAAGCAAAAAGACAAAGTACAGTAGACATTGGACAAGTGACAGTGCTGGAACGATAAACTCAAGTTACCGACACGGCCTTCCTCTTTCCGAAGCAGTTTATGTACGCCAGTAATTTTTCTACACAACGTTCCTGTAGATTGTTCTGAAACCATTATTTGGTCAACAGTAATAGCCTATGCATTGTTGATTCCTGCTATGACAGTATCTGCCTGTCCCCGTTTCACTATCGCCTGCTGTGTGAGCAAGCCACTCACAGAGCACAAAGATATGCCTTTTGAGAAGCACAAGGATGACTGTTGCTAAAAATGCAATTGTTGGGGAATACAGTTTAAGCAACTACTTTTGTTCTCCACTGAAAATGTTGCATGTTAGGTTTGTTTTCAAAGATTTTACTGAGTTACAGGTCACAAGAAAATCTGTCAATGGAAATCAATTAAATCAGGTCCTAAACTACAGATTTCACATGACTGGGAATACAGATATATAAATAAAAAATTAGGTATCTGTGATGAACAAATATATATATATATATATATTTACACACACTGCTCAAAAAAATAAAGGGAACACTAAAATAACATCCTAGATCTGAATGAATTAAATATTCGTATTAAATACTTTTTTCTTTACATGGTTGAATGTGCTGACAACAAAATCACACAAAACTGATCAATGGAAATCAAATTTATCAACCCATGGATGTCTGGATTTGGAGTCACACTCAAAATTAAAGTGGAAAACTATACTACGGGCTGATCCAACTTTGATGTAATAAGTCAAAATGAGGCTCAGTAGTGTGTGTGGCCTCCACGTGCCTGTATGACCTCCCTACAATGCCTGGGCATGCTCCTGATGAGGTGGCGGATGGTCTCCTGAGGGATCTCCTCCCAGACCTGGACTAAAGCTGCCGCCAACTCCTGGACAGTCTGTGGTGCAACGTGGCGTTGGTGGATGGAGCGAGACATGATGTCCCAGATGTGTTCAATTGGATTCAGGTCTGGGGAACGGGCGGGCAAGTCCATAGCATCAATGCCTTCCTATTGCAGGAACTGCTGACGCACTCCAGCCACATGAGGTCTAGCTTTGTCTTGCATTAGGAGGAACCCAGGGCCAACCGCACCAGCATATGGTCTCACAAGGGGTCTGAGGATCTCATCTCGGTACCTAATGGCAGTCAGGCTACCTCTGGCGAGCACATGGAGGGCTGTGCGGACCCCCAAAGAAATGCCACCCCACAGCCAAACCGGTCATGCTGGAGGATGTTGCAGGCAGCAGAACGTTCTCCACGGCATCTCCAGACTGTCACGTCTGTCACATGTGCTCAGTGTGAACCTGCTTTCATCTGTGAAGAGCACAGGGCGCCAGTGGCGAATTTGCCAATCTTGCTGTTCTCTGGCAAATGCCAAACGTCCTGCATGGTGTTGGGCTGTAAGCACAACCCCCACCTGTGGATGTCGGGCCCTCATACCACCCTCATGGAGTCTGTTTCTGACCGTTTGAGCAGACACATGCACATTTGTGGCCTGCTGGAGGTCATTTTGCAGGGCTCTGGCAGTGCTCCTCCTGCTCCTCCTTGCACAAATGCGGAGGTAGCGGTCCTGCTGCTGGGTTGTTGCCCTCCTACGGCCTCCTCCACGTCTCCTGATGTACTGGCCTGTCTCCTGGTAGCGCCTCCATGCTCTGGACACTACGCTGACAGACACAGCAAACCTTCTTGCCACAGCTCGCATTGATGTACCATCCTGGATGAGCTGCACTACCTGAGCCATTTGTGTGGGTTGTAGACTCAGTCTCATGCTACCACTAGAGTGAAAGCACCGCCAGCATTCAAAAGTGACCAAAAACATCAGCCAGGAAGCATAGGAACTGAGAAGTGGTCTGTGGTCACCACCTGCAGAACCACACCTTTATTGGGGGTGTCTTGCTAATTGCCACCTGTTGTCTATTCCATTTGCACAACAGCATGTGAAATTTGTCAATCAGTGTTGCTTCCTAAGTGGACAGTTTGATTTCACAGATTGACTTGGAGTTACATTGTGTTGTTTAAGTGTTCCCTTTATTTTTTTGAGCAATATATATATATGACGTGTGGATCAGAAAACCAGTCAGTATCTGGTGTGATCACCATTTGCATGATGCAGCTGGACACATCTTCGCATAGAGCTGATTAGGCTGTTGATTGTGGCCTGTGGAATGTTGTCCCACTCCTCAGTGGCTGTGGGAGGTTGATGGTTATTGGCGGGAACTGGAACACGCTGTCGTACACATCAATCCAGAGTATCTCCAACATGCTCAATGGGTTTACGTGTCTGGTGAGTATGGAGGCCATGGAAGAACTGGGACATTTTCAGTCCCATGCTAGATCATGAGGTGATGGCGGCGGATGAATGGCACAACAATGGACCTCAGGATCTTGTCACCGTATCTCTATGCATTTGAATTGTTATCGGCAAAATGAAAGTGTGTTCGTTGTCCGTAGTTTATGCCTGCCCATACCATAACCCCACCACCAAGGGGCACTGTTAACAATGTTGACATCCATAAACTGCTCACCCACATACACACTGCTGCCATCTGCCCGGTACAGTTGAAACCAGGAATCACTTAGTGTGTTATGGAATCTGTTATGAATGTATTGTAATGTTTTAAAAATGGTATAACTACCTTAATTTAGCCAGACCCCAGGAAGAGTAGCTGCTACCTTGGCAGCAGCTAAGAGAACCAGGGTAGCTAACCTGGGGTGGCAGGGTAGCCTAGTGGTTAGAGCGTTGGACTAGTAACCGGACTGTTGCAAGTTCAAATCCCCAAGCTGACAAGGTACAAATCTGTTGTTCTGCCCCTGAACAGGCAGTTAAACCCACTGTTCCTAAGCCATCATTGAAAATAAGAATTTGTTCTTAACTGACTTGCCTAGTTAAATAAAGGTTAAAAAAACAATCTAATATTTCTTCAGCGTGCCAGTGACCATCGAAGGTGAGCATTTGCCCACTGAAGTCAGTTACAATGCCAAACTGCAGTCAGGTCAAGACCCCGGTGAGGACGACGAGCACGCGGATGAGCTTCCCAGAGACGGTTTCTGACAGTTTGTGCAGAAATTATTAGTTGCGCAAACCCAGTTTTATCAGCTGTGGCTGGTCTCAGACTATCCTACAGGTGAAGAAAGCAGATGTGGAAGTCCTGGGCTGGTTGGACTTACTGCCAAATTCTGTAAAATGACATTGGAGGCTGTTTATGGTAGATAATATTTGAATTCTCTGGCAACAGCTCGTGGACATTCCAGCAGTCAGCAAGCCAATTGCACTCTCCCTCGCATCTTGAGACATCTGTGCCATTGTGTTGTGCCAAAACTGCCCATTTTAGTGTAGTGGCCTTTTATTGTGCCCAGCACAAGGTGCACATGTGTAATGATCATGCTGTTTAATCAGCTTCTTGATATGCCACCTGTCAAGTGGATGGATTATCTTGGCAAAGGAGAAATGCTCACTAACCGGGATATAAACAAATTTGTGCACAAAAGTTGAGAAATAAGCTTTGTGTGTAAGGAACATTTCTGGGATATTTTATTTCAGCTAATGAAACAGCATACATTTACTGATAGATTAATCTATTAGCCTACATGGCTATATAGCAACAATATAATATTTTGAGTTAGCAATCTAGCTTGTATTTTGAGTCAAACCTTTTGAGTTCCCACTTCCTCAGGTGGTGAATAATAAAGCCTTAAGGCCAATATGCACAAAGATGTCAGCAAATTCTTTGAAGAGCACCCCAAAATTATAATGCAGATAATTTTGGACCCTATTTAATCATGCATTCCCTGGATATGTGAGATGAAATAGCTTACTTTTTAAACCATAGGCTACGATCTCAGTTGTCTTAATTGGGACTGAAAAAGAGCCCTGTAAAGTAAACATTTTTATCATTGAATGTATTGTTATCGAGCAAAATAGTAACATTTATCATGATATGACACTGTCCATATCGGTCAGCTCTATAATATCATGTTTATTATGCAGGCTTCAGCGGTCACATTTGGACGTTCCTTACCCCGCTCGCTGTTCCCTGGTCTGCCTGCTCCATCTCTGCTCTCCAAGGAAATAGTGGCAATCTTCCTTTCAATTCTAGAAAAAAAAAGACAAATTAAAAGAAAATATAAAACTTCAAATGTACTCTTGTGTAGAGAAGCAGCAACGTGGCTTTTCTGCTTCACCATTTACTATACCTTGAGCTGGAGCTGTCAGCAGGGTAGCCAGAGTCGTCGTCGGAGCTGGGTGCAGAGGAGTAGTGTCCTGAGCCGTTGATCTCCAGAGGGCGTTCTCTCTTCAGTACGGGAGGCTGGTCCATGTCTGGCCCACAGGGGCTACAACCAGACTGCTCCGGGGAAGAAATGGCAGCAATCTCCAGAGGCTGGTTAATGTTGTTCACCTGACACGACAAACACAGAAACCATTAGGGAATCAAACATACAACTCTTGTTGAAATATGTATAGAAATATGTATAGATATTTGGGAATCAAACAACTCCTGTAGCAAGTACCACGCTGCAATCAACTTAGCCATGGACCACATACTGAAGGACAGGGAAGCAACTTGAATGTGGCTTGACTCACCATGGAGTTGATGTTGAGTGGGGATCCTGAGGGTTGGCTGGTGGAGCTGAGCCCAGGAAAGGACCTCCTCTTTGGGGAGCCGCTGGCAGGTTGAGCCCCCGTGGAGCTGCGCTTTCTCCTCCCACGCTTGCGCCCCTCTTGTGATCCATGGCCGTGGGTGTGTGTGTGCTGGGAGCCCGGCGAGCGGTGGTGGTTAATGGTGTTGTGGTTGCCGTGGTGATGTTTGCCCTGCCTGCCCGAGCCAAGGTGTAGGCGAGTCACTGCGCCCCCTGAAGAGGATGAAGATGAGGAAGAGGAGGAGGAAGAGAAGAACATGCGGCGTCTGGACTCGCTGTCCTGGGGCTCAGAGTCAGACTCACCGTGCCGCTCGGCCCAGTCCTCAGGGAGGATTCTGGGGGGGGCGTCAGCGTAGTGGAGGACCCCCCCGGTGCTGAGAGGGGGGCTGTGGCCTTGTGTTGGTCCCGTTAGAGGGGCACCGTGAGGGGGAGGGGAGGGGGCAGCACTGTCCTGGTCCTCAGAATGAGAGCCTCCGTTCATCAGCCCTGAGCTAGAGCAGTACCCTGAGGAAGAACAGAGAGCGTTAGACGCTGGTCCTTCAGGAGATGTCTGTCAACACATGCAGGTTTCAATGGATGTGGTTAAGGTACTAGTGTATTTGGGGCTGCTTACCGTTGGTCTGGCCCATCTGGAACACAGGACTCGGTGTGCTCCTCTACAAAAACAAACGTTCGAGTCAACCGTGTTTTATTACAGCACACGTGACCTTTATTACCCAGTCCAAAATCAAACCCTAGCTCTACATGTACCCACCAGTCTCTCAGCTCGGCTGGGTAGCACCACACTGGCCAGGGGGATGCTAACAGGGAGCTTGCTGGGGTGCACCGTGCTGAGGGGGATACTGATGGGCAGGCTGGTGATGGTGTCACCCTGGATATCACACACAGACAGAGGACAACTTAGGGTGGAACATAAAGGGAGAGTAAATAGTGTTTGAGTCAGCATGGTAGGCTGTGTGTCAGGACGGAGTCAGACAGGGTGGAAACAGAGTGGACAGAGTTACCCTCTCAGCACTCCTGGGTGTGTTGTTCTGCAGACTGTCTGATGAGTTGGGAGAGAGGCAGCTCAGTTTAGCTCCTAATGGAGAGGTGACAGCAACCATATCCCTGCAGGAGCAGAAGTGTCAGAAATACAGTACTCTACAAACATGTAACAAACCTATTAGCAGAGTCCCTACAGTGGTTGTAGATATTAAACCTGACTAACCTGAGACCAGTGAAGCCCAGGCCTCTGAAGTGTGCCATACTAGAGTCCTGGTTCAGGTGTCTGCGCAGGGCGATCTTAGCTGGGGAGTACCGGGTGTAGTCGGGGAGGGGGTGACCCAGCTGCCTGTGTCGGGCATCCGGGGTGGGGGGTACAATCTCGTGGTCGGGCGAGATAGGCAGGTAGCGGGAGAGCAGCCCTCCCTTGGTCCCCACACCCCCCCTGTGGAAGCAGGGCGGGGCGATGCTGTTGATGGACAGCTCGGGGCTGAGACTGTTGAGGCCGGCCGCAGCCAGGCTGAGTTTGGGGGTGTGGTGGTCCAGGGGAGGACGGGGGAGGGCCTCCAGGCCGGGGAGGCCCTTGTGGTATAGGGAGCCATCACAGGGACTGTAGGACTTGAGCTGGAGCAGCTCCTGTTGCCTCTGACTCTTCTCCAGTTCCACGATGCTGATCTGAGAACCAACAACAGGGGGAGTCATTGCATAAGGTAAGAAGAGGAACAAAGCTTTATGAGAACATGCCACTGCTTCACAATAACAGTAGACGGATCCTTTCAATTATTTCTGAGTATGTCAGTAGAAACAGGCAGGGGAGGAAAGAGGGGATTCAGGCAGGGCTATAAAAAAAAGGTTGGAGCACCAGAAAATACAATTCTTTAAATAGATTAAGATATAGCCTATAGCTGGCCTATATGAATGTGAGCTACTTCTGAAGCACATGTTGTGCCCTACAAACTAAAAGGTAACCCTGGAAATACATCTGCTTATTATAAAAAGCAAAAATGTTGATACAAATAACTAATAGAAATTACCAAGTAATTTGTTGAATATTCAGTTGTGTAAGTTGTCAGGTTGTGCTCTAAAAAATAAATAAAAACTTTCATATAAACTAAATAGGAAGTTCCATGTCCACAACAATGCTTAAACCACTTCAGTAGACCACTTGGTGTTGAGTGTTCTTAACCTTTAATTTAAGTGTGCACCATGCCCCTCTATAGCAACAGACTATTGTTTGGTTAGCAGTGTTTGTAGCTCACATCTGTAGGGTTTGCAAAACAAATGGATGCAAATAATCATGATGACTTGCTGCAGGGTAGGCATAAGCTACATTGTACTTAACTTTTAATTGAGGTTTTTGAGAAACACAGACAAGAAAGCCTTTAAATCTACCATTAACGTCGCAACAGTGGTAGACATACTCAAACCGCACACAGACGGGCATTCCAGTACGTTGCCTCTTCAGAAAGTTGCAGAAAACACGAATCACTGATGCATTCTGTTCATGTCTTATGCTACACTTAAGCAAATTCATCTTTTGAACTGACAAGCAACAATCTGTTTTCTATGTAGCCTAGTAATGGCGCAATCACAGCACTTTCTTCTTCTTTAAAACACTTCACAACAGTACAGAAAAGCCTAATTACCACAATTATCTGGGAGATTTTTTTCCCTAGACGCACTCGTGCTCACAAATAAATTCCAGGACGCACAGTAAAATTTTAAGGAGCATAAGCGACCAAAATGCCTGCACTTTAGAGCCCTGGGAACAGGTGAGAGGTGTACCTGCAGCTCGAGGCAGTGGCGCTGTTTCTCTGAGATCTGTCTACGCAGGGCCTGCTTCTCCTTCAGCAGGCTCTCAAGACACAGAGAGCTCCAATCCAGCTTCAGCTCCTCACATCGAGACTTCAACTGAGACACACAGACACTTCCAGTTAGTTACATGCCTCTGGTCCAACAGTGTCAAGCATGCAGATGAAATCCAATGTGAAAGCGGCCAGACAGAAGTCAGCCAGGAATACAGTATAAGTCGCTCTGGATAAGAGCGTCTGCTAAATGACAAAAAAAGGTAGAGGTCTCACCAGGAGCAGGCTGTGATCCCTCAGCTCGGCCATGTCTCTCTCCAGCTGCTTGGTCTGCTCCTTCAGTTGACGGTTGTGGGCCGAGATCTCCTTCTGGGCCTCCAATAGGTCCTCCATGGTGAGGGCCTTCACTCCCAGCTGAGTGGAACAGACAGGGTACGACTTTCAGGGATCGAGTACTCAACCACTATTTGAGTCTCAATATCAGCTCGTTTTATTAGACAGTCACCACTGTCTGCCTACCTCATCCAGTTTGTGGTGGAAGAGCCCTTTGATTTTCTCTTTGTGGGTCTGACACGCAGTCTGCAGATGCTCCGCCTGCCCAGAAAGACCTCTGTGTTTGAGCTGGAGGAGAAAGGGAGACGGAAGGAGGAACACAAGCGAGGAAGCTTTACAGGTCAAAGCTAAATCAGATGCAACATTCCCAGGATAGTCTCATCCAACATGACTGATAAAGAGAGGGGTGAGAGTTGCGGTGTGAGTCTGAGGGAGTGAATAATTATTACTTTTTAAAAAGGTGGCAATACCATTAGTGATTGTCAGAGTTCACAAGATGGAGTGAGTGATTTGGACATTCCATTTACCTTCTCCTGCTCCAGGACTTGCTGCAGGTTGTTGCGGTACTGAGGTGTCTTCATGTAGGCCATGAACTGGAGGTACTGGACTTTAATGTTGTCTGTGTGAGGAGAGAGCAATGGCTTATCACGACTGCTGACTCTGACTGACTGATGGATGTGATAACTAAGGGTGGGGTCAGGGTAGCAGTGCTCACCAAGAAGCTGTTGTAGGCCAGGAGGACTGGGGCCCAGCAGAAGTTGGCCAGACGCATAGTGCTGAACTTTGGGAGGTAGCTGGTAGAAGGGACTTTGAGGTGACCTGTATGCATCTGTAGAAACACAGAAAGTCAGCTAAACAGACATGGACCACAATGAGTAAAAGGCTGAATAACACAAATGCACAAGGGTATATGGACACAGCCCTGAGTAAAACTGTCACCAGGTGGCTCACCCTGAGGGGGTGCTGCTGAGAGGGTCTTGGCATGCAGCAGATCCAGGGCACTCTGGCTGCTCTTGCTCTTTCGCTCAGCTGCGGCTACAGCAGCCTTCTTGGGACGCCCGCGCTTCCGAGCACTCAGCTTGCGGCCCTTGAGGAGTTTGGCGCGCCGCGGTTTGGGTGGCGCCTTCACGACTGCCAATAGGCCTGGTCGCTCAACCTCCTCACAAGAATCCTAAGACATATACAGGGAAGGGACCAGCATGAGAGAGAAAATTCTGACCTAGAGCTGCTAAAGTGATCTCATATCATAAGGTAAAGCGCAAGAACTTCGAGACGTGAAAAGACTATAAAGGCAGCTAAGTCACTTGCCTTGTGCTCCTTTGCCTTGGTTGGCGTGGTGCTGTTGCTTTTACTATTCTTTTCTTGACGACGCCTAGCTGCTTCTTGCTCCTCCTAAAAACACATAGAAACAGCTGTTGTTTACCATGTGAATCGTTCAGCAGGGCACGAACTAGGAGCAACAGTAAAGCTGGAGGTGACCAACATTGCCCACAGAGTAATGACAATATAAAATAGTGCAAAAGGAACAAAAAATGTTAAGCTTACCCTGAGTTTAGGATTTTTGAGACTATGAAAATAGTTTTCAAGCTGAAAAGGAAAAAGAAGGTATCAAGTATTGCAGAAGGACATAGGGGAGAGTGACCTCTGCTATCTAAGCGCAGTGCCCTTGTTTGACACTGTCCATAAGCCCTCCAACACGTGGATGAGTTAGTGAGGAGCTACAGAAACAATGCAGCGATGACCTCACTGTTTCCACTGTCTCCAGTGAATAGATACATTAACCTCGAAGGCTAAGCCGTTGGATCATTTAGCTATTTGATTTAGAATTTTAGGACCCCTAGTTATAATTTCGTTAACGATTCCAATTTAATTAAATATTAAAAATAAATTGTCTACTACTACTGCAGCCCACAGAAATGCAATGAATAACTCCTTCATAAATGTCAAAGACAAAATAAATCATAAGGAATACGTTTTTGAATTGTCTGTCCTATTTCTAGGACATAAGAAAGCTCAGGAAATATTTGTTTTCTGGACATATTAAACCCCTTATTTTTGTTCACAAAACTACCTCCATACTTTATTTGTTTGTATGGGTTACCTTCAGACGAGTCCCGTGACACTTGTGGGGGTTGTAGAGCAAAAGAGTCATCTTTCCATAGAGTGGTCATATTAGTTTGTAGGCCAAACCGTTCGGACGCTAGAGACGTTTGTGAGAAGACCGATTTTCAGGATGTCTCATGGTCTGACAAACACCGCTGTAGCTCGGCCACCTTCCACCACAGATGCGGAAGGCCGACATAGGCAGATGGTGGATTGAGAGGCAGCCCATGCAAAAAAACAGATATCTCCATCTTAAAACTGACGGATGCGTCAATCGATTTAAGGATTAAAGACTTAGCCAGTTATTTCACTTGCACTGAGATGGTACAAACCAGTATCAAGACCAAACATAACTAAACAGAAGGACACATTTCTAGGTCAGGATTCTCCAACCCTATTCCTGGAGAGCTTACCATCCTGTAGGTTGTCTTACTAACCTGATTCATCTTATCAACCAGCAATACTGAACAAAAATAAAAACGTAACATGAAATGATTTTACTGAGTTACAGTTCATATAAAGCAAATCAGTCAATTTAAATAAATTCATTAATCTCTAATTTATGGATTTCACATGAATGGGCAGGGGTGCAGCCACTGGACAGCCATAGGCCCAGCCAACCAGAAGTTTTCCCCACAAAAAGGGCTTTATTACAGACAAAAACACTATGTGTCATCAGCTGTCCATGTCGCTGGTCTAACATGCAGACCACACCGCTCTTGTTACGTGCAAGTTGCAAATTAAAATGTACACGTTATTCAATCATTTAATCTGAACTTGATATATTTTTTAAGATTGATGTGCTTGCAAGTCACAACCTCTCCCATCTCCTCATTGGTTTTTAGGAACATATACCCGCATGGATGATTGAAAGATGAAGTGAGGTCCACACTCCAGCCAAGTTGGTGGTGGTAATGCACCTTAAAGTTGGTTGCCAACTGCCATGTAAAGTCCACAGAAGAAGATTACTAGAAAATAGCTAGGTTTCCCTTTTAATCTGTGGATTAATTGTCGGAGTAGAGGATCTTGTGCATTTCAGGTCAAATAACCCAATGTTTATATCTCAGGACAAATTATAATGAATGTTTGATGCGTTTCAACCTGTCCCCAAATTAGTTGTCTCAGAGTTCATTTTGATATTTCAACCTGCGTGTCCTGATCGCGTATGGTCTGGATGGACAGAAATCAACATTCGCACGCCCCGTTCTAGTCAGCATGTAAGACGATCCTGCAGGTGAAGAAGCCAGATGAGGAGGTCCTGGGCTGGCGTGGTTAAACGTGGTCTGTGGTTGTGAGGTCAGTTGGACCTACTGCCAAATTATTTAAATTCTCCGGCAACAGCTCTGGTGGACATTCCTGCAGTCACCATGTCAATTGCACACTCCCTCAAAACTTGAGACATCTGTGGCATTGTGTTGTGACAACTGCACAGTTTTGAGTGGCCTTTTATTGTCCCCCAGCACAAGCTACACCTGTGTCAGCTATTTGATATGCCACACCTGTCAGGTGGATGGATTATCTTGGCAAAGGCGAAATGTTCACCAACAGGGATGTAAACAAATTAATGGACAATTTTATAATTAAGCTTTTTGTGCATATGGAAAAATTTAGACATTTTATCTCAACTCATAAAACCAACACTTTACATGTTGTGTTTATATTTTTGTTGTGTTTATATTTTTGTTCAGTATAATTATTAGAATCAGGTGCGCTACATTAGGATTGGCAAGAAACCCTCCAGGACCATAGCTCTCCGGGAACAGGTTTGGAGTGTCCTGTTCTAGGTTCTATTGGCACAATATGCCACCACAACCAACAGGCAGAAAAGAGAAGATTTCCTGCTTGCAGTCAGGCTAACTGAGTGCAAAAGTAAGCAAGCAAGTCCTGTTTTTAATGTTTCTAAACAAGTTGAAAACACTCATGGTACAACATGTAGGCTAGTAGTAATGTTGGTTGCGCCATCACCTGTCTCAGTATCACCTCTCCTCTGTCCACTGCAGGGCTATACCAGCAGATGCAGTTGTTTCCTGCAGGGATATGTCCGACTAAACATGTTCTGAGTACTGCTACCGTACGCATTGGTATTTTATATACACATGAACTGATTGAGAGCGCTCATTCAATTCAAAGTTGCCCTACTATAAACAGACTTTCCCCCCCCTTTTTTTTTTTTTTTACAAGGAGCACATGGGCACCTAAGTTGGAACATGTAGGCGCACATAGAAATGTAGGAGCACAATGAAAAAATATTGGAGGTAATAAAGCTAGAATCCTTTTTTTTCTTTTCTAGGCGCACGGGTGCTCCCAAATAAAAATTCTAGGTCGTACAGCAAAATATTTAGGCGCATATGAGTAAAATGGTGGCACTGTAGAGCAACTGCCATTGCAACATTGTGAATGTATTGGGACAGAGGGGATGAGCGTAAAAGAGGGGAAAGCTTGACTCACTATGGTGCGGTCTATCGTATGAAGGTAGTAGGAAACTGGTTTTCCAGTCCAGGACACTGAACCCCTCAACGGAGACAACTCCACGACTCTCATTATTGTGCCAATGTCTGAAAAGGAGAAACAAAGAGCAGAAAGGCAATCCATTTAGTTCATGAAAACACACTAGAATCTTTGAGGTCCATAAGAATGATATGAACATGATGAAAACCTACCACTCAAGTTTCGACTGTTGATTCTAAAATTTAGAGGTGCAAAAGGTTTTGAGGATACAATTTTCCCACCTAAAAGAGAAAAAACATAATCTTCCCATGAAGGCACTTCACAAAAGGCTATTTGAGAATGACAGCTTAAAACTAAACAATACAAACACAGATCTATAATGAGTCCCAGATTGATCTGTGTATGTGGCTGCAATAAATAATCAATGGCAGCATAGATCATGCTTTCATGTCTAGCTTTTAAAACACAAGGGTCATGTGGAGGAGAGGTCAAATGACTGAGGGTTCAGAGGTCAAGTGTGTGGTATTGACACAGCTGACATTAGCTACCTGCATGTTACCCTCTCTCTTGTTATCTCTAATGAAAGCAGCTGAATCAATAACCTATTGAAATTATCCAAGGTTCTTAATTTGCTGTACCAAAATGGCAGGGTGGGCTTGACACAGGGTAACAGAAGGGCCATTTACTACATACCTTCCTTCATGTTAGCAAAGCGCTCCTTCAGCTGGTGATCAACCTCTGGACCAAAAGCAAAGTTGTTCACAAAAATTACACTACTAGACAAACGGGGAAGAGGAGAGAAGGGAGAAGAGGAGAAAACGATTTAGAGTTGAAGCTGTGCAGACGTTTCCCTTTTGTTCAGACGTTTCCCTTTTGTTCAGACGTGTGTAAATACACAGTGACATCTCAGTGGGAGTGGAAGCCTCCAGATTATATAGAGGTACTGTACCTTGTGTTGGCTATCCTCTCCTTCCACACTTCAGACAGGAAATCACCCCTCTCCAGCTTGAAAATAAACAGGAAAATAAGTTGCATGTCTGCAATCCAAAACCATTTGTGTATTTCTGAATGACACTTCTGTCAGATCAACTCATAATCTTACCGAGTAGTCCCCGTGTTTCTTCCCATACCACTTCATCCACCTCTTAAATTCTTTGTCCATGGACTGAAAGAAAAAGCACACAAATTACTTTTATGACAACCATCTGGAATAGATGACAAACCATCAAGCTCGGTGTGGGATGTTAGGAACTTACCTCTGCATAAGTGGCTGGAATGTCTGCCTTCTCCACACCAAAGTAGTGTTTACAGTTTGTTGCTGCAGCAACCTGCAGCACCACTTGTCCCACTCCTGCAATTACAGATGATTAAGATGGCAAATAATACACCGGGCTGCGAGTCACATTAAGACTGATTATCTCATTAGGAACTAAACATTGAGGTAAACACTGACCGCTGCCGAGGTCTACAAAGGTATCGTCCTCCATCATTTCCATCTCGTTGATGATCTGGGCCACCAGGTCAAAGGATGTCTCACCGTACACCTCGGGGGAGAATGGCTCATAGTTGTTGAGCTTCTCTGGGTCCGTGACCGAGTGGTTGTACACCTGCTGCAGGATATGCCTGAGGAGCCCATTGGACGGCCGCTTGTTCAGCTTCAGGGGCGGGGTGGTGCCTTTCCACTGACACACAGGACAGGGAGTTCAGTATGACTATATTACATAGCTAGGTTATAAACATGTCGCTGTGCACAAGTGAGCTAGGTTTTCCCTACGGTGACAAGAAAGATAATTAAATGTAACATTTCAACATTTTAACATAACGTGTTCAGAAATAAGCTTTGGACTAAACTGTAGAGACATTCCAACTCACCAGCTGGTGGATGCTGTCGATGGCTCTGTTGTATTTGTCACAAAGTCTTTGCATACTCTCGAAGCTGTAACACACAGAAAAATAAATAACGTCTATCAACATCTTATGACAAGACATGGACAAGGAAGCTAGCAGTCCATGACTTGTATTTTTGTGCTGATGTTAGTTTGGCCAGGACCGTGGATACAAGGCGGCTAATTGCATATCAGTTTGCCTCCACTCTACGAGACTCATCTCTCAGGCTGCTACCACACCAAAACATTCCTAAATGAGCATCCCTGTCATTAGCATCTGCACCCCCGGGAAGAACATTTAAATGTAAAAAAAAAAAAGTGCTAGTCCATTCTACTCATACTCTGGATGTTACTATGGTATTGGACTGTGACTACGGTGCTCTGGTAGACTGTGCTTAAGATCAGCATCACAGTCCTTGTTCTTCATATTCTGATGCTCAGCTCACCTCTTCGTGTCGTAGTCGATGAGGACATAGTTCTCCATAGCCAACTTAAGGTCTGGGATCTCCTCACACACCCAACTGAGAACAATGATCAATACAGGGGTTAGTTTACAAAGACCTAGTCTAACTCAATCAAGAAGTACAGTCACTCACTGCACCATGCTTTTGAGATAGAAAGGTGGTAGTTACTTACCGAATGGTCTCAATGATTTCATGAGCAGCATCATGGTGTTTATCCTGGAGATAAAGTAAACAAAAGGGGAGAAAAGATAGTGGGTTTGAATAGATCCTTTTCCAGTACATGACACATGACTCTTGGCTGCAGATGGCTGCTGCCATTCAACATGGCCTAGATTTAAATTTGTATTACTTCCAAACAAAATGGCTTTTTTTTGGTTCTCATACGCTTAACAATTCTATGATTATTGCTTGATCGGTTGCTAAGATCATATTTGTTGACTGCCTTCATGACCTGTGACCGCCGGGGTGGCGGTAATACAGTCACCATAACAGCCCTAGTCAGTCAGAATCCAAATAGAGGAGACAAAGAATGTACACAGATATGCTAACAGCTACCAACACGAGTTCAGCCAACTGGCTCATATAAGGCCAGCAGCACTCAATGACTTAACAATCCACACAGTGCAAACCACAGTAGTTAGTGTGACTCATTCACTACGACTACCTCCATAACAATTCAAGAGACCACCGAGTGTATCACTTATCAAGCTGACATTCTCTAAAATGGCTGTGGTCTGGGAGAATGAGTGCATTTAAAGCTCAGTAACTTAATTAGATGGGTTGTCAGGCCACTGCTGTACCTACTGCTATTGCAGCATGGGAGGAACTGCAGGATTCCAGTCAGACTGGTTGCCAGCAGCCTAAGATGACCCAGTGACCTACTTTTTGCTCCAACGCGGGACCTCCTGGGAGGGCCTCGGCGGGAAGGAAGAAGGGAAGGAGGTAGAAAGCCAGGCCTAGCTGCACTCAGCTGGACTGGCTCTGGCACAACAGCAGGCTAGAGTTACAGGGCTCTGCTTTTCCTGTCCAATACCTCCACAAATTTCGCCATGAAAACGCTTACAATAACATCAGGTCTGAGATTACAGGACCAGAGAGCATGCCATGAAATAAAATATATTTAGCCACAAAGGAAGCAAAGCATTTCACAAAAGGAGCAAACGCTGCTATGAATAGCCTAGTAATAAAATAACCAATGAATTCAGTGCCTTCAGAAAGTATTCACAACCCTTGACTTAGTCAACATTTTGTCTTAAAGCCAGAATTAAATAGAGATTTGACGCCACTGGCCTTTACACCCCATAAAGTCAAGGTTGAATTATGTTGTTGCTTGGTTTTTGCTCTGTCATGAAGGGTCAACTGTGGGACCTTATATAGACAAGTGTACCTTTCCAAATATTGTCCACTCAATTGAATTTACCACAGGTGGACTCCAAATCAAGTAGTTGAAACATCAAGGACAATCAATGGAAACAGAATTTTTAAAATTTAACTAGGCAAGTCAGTTAAGAACAAATTCTTACTTACAATGACTGCCTAGGAACAAGGCAGTCTGACTTGTTCAGGGACAGAATGACAGATTTACCCTGTCAGCTTGGGATTCGAGGAAGCAACATTTTGTCTACTGGCCCAGCACTCTAACCACAATGCACCAGAGCTCAATTTCAAGTCTCATAGCATACCAACATAAATACTGTAGTTTAATTTATACATTTGCAAAAAACATATCTAAAAACCTGTTTTTGCATTATCGTTATGGGTTATTGTCTGTAGATTGGAGGGAAATAAATACAAATTAAAACATTTTTAGAAAAAGGCTGTAATGTAACAAAACGTGGAAAAAGTCAAAGGGTTTATGATAATATATTTTGATACATTCAATGTAAAGATTGTGAACCCATGTTACATTTACCACCCATTTCAGGAAGTGAGGTCACTGGGTACTGCCCCTATATACAGTGCCTTCGGAAAGTATTCAGACCCATCTACTTTCTCCACATTGTTACAGCCTTAATCTAAAATTGTCATCTCTCTACACACACCAAAAAACAGGTTTAGAAATGTAGCTAATTTATTAAAAATACAACTGAAATATCAGATTTAAATGAGTATTCAGACCCTTTACTAAGTACTTTTAAGCATCTTTAGCAGCGATTACAGCATAGATTATTCTAGGGTAAGACGCTACAAGCTTGGAACACCTATATTTGGGGAGATTCTCACATTCTTGTCTGCATATCCTCTCAAGCCATGTCAGGTGGGATGGGGAATGTTGATGCACAGCTGTTTTCAGGTCTCTCCAGAGACGTTAGAACAGGTTCAAGTTGAGGCTCTAGCTGGGCCACTCAAGAACATTCAGAGACTTGTCCCGAAGCCACTCCGGCGTTGTCTTGGCTGTGTGCTTAGGGTCATTGTCCTGTTGGAAGGGGAACCGTCTCCCCCAGTCGGAGATCCTGGGCGCTCTGGAGCAGGTTTCCATCAAGGCTGGCTATACACTTTACTCCGTTCAGCTTTCTCTCGATCCGGACTCGTCTCCCAGTTGCTGAAAAACATCCCCACAGCATGATGCTGCCACCACGCTACACTGTAGAGATGGTGCCAGGTTTCTTCCAGACGTGACGCTTGGCATTCAGGCCAAAAAGTTCAATCTTGGTTTCATTAGACCAGAGAAGCTTGTTTCTCATGGTTTGAGTCTTTAGGTGGCTTTTGTCAAACGTCAAGAGGGCTGTCATGTGCCTTTTACTGAGGAGCGGTTTCCATCTGGATAGTCTAAAGGCCTGATTTGGTGGAGTGCTGCAGAGATGGTTGTCCTTCTGGAAGGTTCTCCCATCTCTACAGAGAAACTCTGGAGCTCTGTCAGAGTGACCATCAGGTTCTTGGTCACCTCCCTGATCAAGGCACTTTTTTATTTATTTCACCTTTATTTAACAAGGTACAAGTTCTCATTTACAATTGTGACCTGGCCAAGATAAAACAAAGCAGTTTGACACATACAACAGAGTTAGACATGGAGTAAAACAAACATACAGTCAATAATACAGTAGAAAAATAAGTCTATATACAATGTGAGCAAATGAGGTGAGATAAGGGAGGTAAAAGGCAAAAAAAGGCCATGGTGGCAAAGTAAATACAATATAGCAAGTAAAACACTGGAATGGTTGATTTGCAGTGGAAGAATGTGCAAAGTAGAGATAGAAATAATGGGGTGCAAAAGTGCAAAATAAATAAATACAGTAGGGAAAGATGTAGTTGTTTGGGCTAAATTATAGATGGGCTATGTACAGGTGCAGTAATCTGAGCTGCTCTGACAGCTGGTGCTTAAAGCTAGTGAGGGAGATAAGTGTTTCCAGTTTCAGAGATTTTTGTAGTTCGTTCCAGTCATTGGCAGCAGAGAACTGAAAGGAGAGGCGGCCAAAGAAAGAATTGGTTTTGGGAGTGACCAGAGATAAATACTTGCTGGAGCGCGTGCTACAGGTGGGTGCTGCTATGGTGACCAGCGAGCTGATATAAGGGGGGACTTTACCTAGCAGGGTCTTGTAGATGGCCTGGAGCCAGTGGGTTTGGCGACGAGCACGAAGCGAGGGCCAGCCAACGAGAGCGTACAGATCCTAGTGGTGGGTAGTATATGGGGATTTGGTGACAAAACGGATGGCACTGTGATAGACTGCATCCAGTTTATTGAGTAGGGTATTGGAGGCAATTTTGTAAATGACATCGCAGAAGTCGAGGATCGGTAGGATGGTCAGTTTTACAAGGGTATGTTTGGCAGCATGAGTGACGGATGCTTTGTTGCAAAATAGGAAGCCAATTCTAGATTTAACTTTGGATTGGAGATATTTGATGCGAGTTTGGAAGGCGAGTTTAGTCTAACCAGACACCTAGGTATTTGTAGTTGTCCACATATTCTAAGTCAGAGCCGTCCAGAGTAGTGATGTTGGACAGGCGGACAGGTGCAGGCAGCGGTTGAAGAGCATGGGGCTTTGGTGACATTTCGTTTTACTTGTATTCAAGAGCATTTGAGGCAATGGAAGAAGAGTTGTATGGCATTGAAGCTCACCTGGAGGGTTGTTAACTAGGGGGCACTATTTTTACTTTGGTAAAAATAACATTCCCAAAGTAAACCGCCTATTTATCAGGACCAGATGCTAGAATATGCATATAATTGACAGCTTAGGATAGAAAACTCTAAAGTTTCCAAAACTGTAAAAATATTGTCTGTGAGTATAAGAGAACTGATATTGCAGGCGAAAGCCTAAAGAAAAATCCAATCAGGAAGTGACTCATGTTTTGAAACCGTTGTGTTCCTATGCACCCCTATTGATCACTGAAAGGGATATCAACCAGATTCCTTTTTCTACGTATTTCCTAAGGTGTCTACAGCATTGTGACATAGTTTCACGCCTTTATGTTGAAGAATGAGCGTAAACGACTACATTGCGTAAGTGGCCAGCTGAAGGCTCTGAGTGATTCTTGCGTAAAAGACAGAGGTAGTCATTTTTCCTCTCGCGCCTACTGAAAAGCCAAATGTCCCGGTTGATATATTATCAAATAGATATTTGAAAAACACCTTGAGGATTGATTATAAAAAACGTTTGCTATGTCTGTCGATATTATTCACATAATTTGGATATTTTTCCCCGGCGTTGTCGTGACCGCTATTTCCGGTGGATTTCTAAACATGACAAGCAAACGGAGGATTTTTGGGTATAAAAATAATCTTTATGGAACAAAAGGAACATTTGCTGTTCAACGAAGTCTTGTCAGTGAAAACATGTAGCTCTGTTTTTAGCCACCTCGTGTGTTTCCGTCGGTAGATTAGTGGGGTTCCGTGTGGTAGAGGGGATCAATCCAATTGGCAAAATAGATAGTGACCCAGGAAAAATTGTCCGACAGACCTTTTCAGATAGCAGCCGATAAGACCGCTAACGATTAGCAGGCCGCAGATGGGCGTTCAGGTCACGCCGTGACGGAGGGGCCAGTTGGATAACTCCCTCAAGCAGATAATGTCGGTAGTCCAGTCGTGAAGGCCCGGTGGGGCTCCGAATTGGCAGTAAAACGGGTCCGGATAGGTGATTGCAGCCCAGGAGTGGCTGATGGAACTCTTCAGCTGGCTAGCTCTGGAATTTGCGGTTGAAATCCGGGGATATGGAGAGAAAAATAGGTCCGGTATGTTCTGGTCTGAGTCGCGTTGTACAAAACTGCCGATAGATTTGAGCTTAATGATAGCTGATGACCACAAACCGTGGTTAGCTGAATACTAACGTTAGCCAGTAAACTGGCTCTAGCTTCTGGCTCTAGCTTCTGGCTCTAGCTTCTGGCTCTAGCTTCTGGCTCTAGCTTCTGGCTCTAGCTTCTGGCTCTAGCTTCTGGCTCTAGCTTCTGGCTCTAGCTTCTGGCTCTAGCTTCTGGCTCTAGCTTCTGGCTCTAGCTTCTGGCTCCTTCCCCGAATGCCCAGTTTGGCCGGTCAGCCAGCTCTAGGAAGAGTCTTGGTGGTTCCAAACTTTTTCCATTTAAGAATGACGGAGGCCATTGTGTTCTTGGGGACCTTCAAATGCTGCAGAAATGCCACGACACAATCCTGTCTAAGCTCTTTCAACCTCATGGCTTGGCTTTTGCACTGACATGCATTGTCAGCTATAGGACATTATATAGACAGGTGTGCCTTTCCAAATCATGTCCAATCAATTGAATTTACCACAGGTGGACTCCAAATCAAGTTGTAGGAACATCAAGGATGACCACTTGGGCTCAATTTAGAGTCTCAAAGGGTCTGAATACTTGCGTAAATAAGGTATCAGTTCATTTTAAATACATTTGCAAACATTTCTAAAAACCTTTTTGGCTTTGTCATTCTGGGGTATTGGGTGTAGATTGACGAGGATGTTTTATGTATTCAATCCATTTTAGAGTAAGGCTACATAACAAAATGTGGAAAAATTCAAGGGATCTGAATACTTTAAGGCACTGTATAGGACCTTCCACCCGTCTGGGATATGGATGCCCCATGAAGACCTAAGGGTCGAAATGTTATAAATAAAAGCACCTGGGAGAATGTGCTGCGTTTTCCTCTGTTTTCCATTAGTTTGCCTACAACTCCAGTACCTGGATGTGCACATGTTCTTCAGCTTTTGTACAATAGTGTTTAACATGATTTTTGAATGACAACCTCATCTCTGTACCTCACACATACGATTATCTGTAAAGGTCCCACAGTCAAGCAGTGAATTTAAAAAAAAAAGATTCAACCACAAAGACCAGGGAGGTTTTCCAATGCCTTGCAAATAAGGCCACCTATCAGTAGATGGGTAAAAATACAGATTGACATGGAATATTCCTTACAGAATGGTGAAGTAATTAATTACACTTTGGGTGTATTGATACACCATCCAGTCACTAAGAAGATACAGGCTTCATTCCTAACTCAGTTGCCAGAGAGGAAGGAAACCGTTTAGTGACTTCACCATGAGGTGAATAGTGACTTTAAAACAGTTTAATGGCTGTGATAGAAACTGAGAATGGATCAACAGCATTGTAGTTACTCCACAATAATCTAAATTGACATAGTAAAAATGGAGAAGCCTGTACAGAATAAACATATATTCTAAAAACAACAGCAATTGTGGCAAAGAAATTAACTTAATGTCCTGAAAATGTTATGTTTAGGGGAAATCCAACACAACAAATCCCTGAGTACCACTTCATATTTTCAAGCATGAAGATGACGGCATCATGTTACGTGCATGTATGTCATCGGCAAGGACTAGGAAGTTTCAGGATAAATTTAAAAACTGAGCTAAGCACAGGCAAAATCAGAGGAAAATCTGCTTTCCACAAGACACGGAGATGAATTAACCTAAAACACAAGACCAAATCGACACAGGAGTTGCTTAACAAGAAGACAGTGAATGTTCCTCAGTGGGTGAGTTACAGTTGACTTAAATCTACTTCAAAATCTATGGCAAGACCTGAATATGGTTCATCTAGCAATGATCAACAAACAATTTGACAGAGCATGAAGAATAAAAACATTTTTTTAAAGGCAAATGTTGCACAATCCAGGTGTGGAAAGCGCTTAGTGACTTACCCAGAAAAACTCACAGCTGTAATCATTGCTTAAGGTGCTTCTACAAAAGTATTGACTCAGGGGTGTGAATACTTAAAGAAATCTCATTTACACATTTCAATACTTCTAGAAACATGTTTTCACTGGCATTATGGGGTATTGTATGTAGGGATCCTGAGTGGCGCAGCGGTTTAAGGCACTGCATCGCGTCACTACAGACCCGGGTTCCGGCAGTAATCGAGAGTCCCATAGGACAGTACACGATTGGCCCATCGTCGTCCGGGTTAGGGGAGGGTTTGACCGGGGTAGGCAGTCATTGTAACTGACTTGACTAGTAAAAAAATAAAACAAAAGCTGGATGAGAAATCTATTAAATCCATTTTGAATTCAGGCTGTAACAACAAAATGTGAAGACAGTCAAGGGTTATGTATATTTTGAAGGCACTGTACATGCAGCCAAAATTAGAGGGCTCCAATGAGCTTACTGTGCTACAATTTTGTGACGGGTTAATATGCTGGTCCCAGACAGACCGCGTGTGCACATACAAATCAGCCTCTTCACAGTGTGGGTGTGTGGAGGTGGCGAGAGAGGGGGGAGTTCCTGCTGCTCACACACAGACAGCACGCAGCAACACCAGCGCTGCTTCTAAAAATAAATGCTGGCTTAGAGAAAGAATGCGTGTGACGCTTGAGAGGCACTCTAACAGCCAATCATCCTCTCTTCCCCTCCTAGCCCCCTGTTGTGGGCATGATGAAGGAACTGACTCAACCACTCACTACCTTCCCCGCCTTTTCATTCTGTCGTTACCTCACCATGACGCACTGCCAGGGAATAATACCGCTCCACTACGCATTACTCATGACCAACAAACAAATAACTAACCAGGTGCAGCAGCGATATTACCACAGAGATAAACTGATTCATCAACCCATCCATCACAGTCTAGCTCTTAGGCAGAACTGCCTTAATATGCCTGTATGCTTGATCTTCCCTGATAACACCACAGGTCACGTTGGCCCAAGGAGTGCTTCTTAATTCATTGATGTATGGCTTGTTAGTTTCACTTTAACATAGGTAGAAATACTGGAAGAAACACACACATCTGACAACACAAAATAGGCAAGATGACATCGATTCAAATATGGTCTTGTACGAAAGCATTCTGGCTTTAGTTAGAGCCAAGAAAATAATTTAACAAAGGGCTCTGCAGCACAAGAGCTGTTCCTCATATGGAAGCAGTTACAAATTTAAATCCGCAGATGGTGACAGTGAGAGAATGAGCGTTTAAGCATGTGATTGGTAGCAGCTTCAGCGTGGGGAGACAGGAAGGCAGCATATATTACTATCATGTTGTGCAGTGAACAACAGAAGAGTGCACGTTCCGTCTCTGTGGGGGGAGTGGAGTAATTTGGTCAGAAGTACTGGAATATGTATGATGTACAGCATCTTTTGGCTGGGCAGGAGCACTGGGCCTAAAGCACGTGTCAAACTCATTCCCCGGAGGGCTGAGTATGTGGGTTTCCGCTCCTCCCTTGGACTTTAAGAATTAAAAAGACACTGATTAGTATGAAACTCCCCTTACCTGGTTGTCTAGGTCTTCATTGAAAGGAAAAATCAAAAACCAGCAGACACTAGGTCATCTATGGAATGAGTGACACCCCTGACCTGAAGCATTATTACTGAGAAAGATGAACAAAATACAACCCAATGAATACCAAAATATTGCACCATTATACATTAATATGCTTAGGAGTTTGTCATAGTCCTCTTCAATAGATCAAACTGCAAAAAAAGAAACCACCCCATTGAAACATCCACAGGCTTGTGATGTGTAGACTGAAGAGCCAGGCAGAATCTGCAGCTAATCAAGTGCTTTGTAACGCTGGCCTTATCTTCTGCCCCTCCCAGTGGTGCATATTGAGAAGTCTAGGAGGCCCTTATTTTAAAAACATGGCCAGAACTCCACACAGATAAAGACTAGAATCCAGTTAGTCTGGTGCGGGGCGGAAATTACAATTAGAAGAATTTTAGATCTGCCTTTAGAAAATGCAGAAAGATACTTTTGGTCAAGTAGTGTATGTGGACACCTGCTCGTCGAATATCTCATTCCAAAATCCTGGGCATTAATATGGAGTTGGTCCCCCCTTTACTAATATAAACAGTCTCCACTCTTCTGGGAAGGCTTTCTGCTAGATGTTGGAACATTGCTGTGGGGACTTGCTTTCATTCAGCCACAAGAGCATTAGTGAGGTCGGGCACTGATGTTGGGCAGTTAGGCCTGGCTCGCAGTTGGCGTTCCAATTCATCCCAAAGGTGTTCGATGGGGTTGAGGTCAGGGCTCTGTGCAGGTCAGTCAATTTCTACCACACTGATTGACAAACCATTTCTTTATGGACCTCACTTTGTGTACAGGGGCATTGTCTTGCTGGAAACAGGAGGGCCTTCCCCAAACTGTTGGCACAAAGTTGGAAGCGCAGAATCGTCTAGAATGTCATTTGTTTGCTTTAACCATGAAAAAAAAGCCCCAGATCATTATTCCTCCTCCAACGAAGTGATGTTATTGTGAAATGGAAACGTCTAGGCATAACAACGGCTCAACCGTGAAGTGGTAGGCCACACAAGCTCACAGAACAGGAAGGGCGTGAAAACTCGTCCTCTGGAATGAATTAAGCATCACCATCTTCCAGTCCAACAGACCAATCTGGGTTTGGCAGATGCCAGGAAAACACTACCTGCCCAAATGCATAGTGCCAACTGTAAAGTTTTGCGGAGGAGGAATAATGGTCTGGGACTGTTTTTCATGGTTTGGGCTAGGCCCCTTCGTTCCAGTGAAAGCAAATCTTAACGCTACAGCAAACAATGACATTCTAGATAATTCTGTGCCTCCAACATTTGTGGCAACAGTTTGGGGAAGGCCCTTTTCTTTCAGCATGACAATTCCCCTGTGCACAAAGCAAGGTCCATACAGAAATTGTCGATATCAGTGCAGAAGAACCTGACTGGCCTGCAGAGAGCCCTGACCTCAACACCTTCGGGATGAATTGGAAAGCTGACTGCGAGCCATGACTAATTGTCCAACATCAGTGCGCACATTCACTACTACACGTGGCTGAATGGAAGCAAATCCCCGCAGCAATGTTCAAACATCTAGTGGAAATTCTTCTCCAGAAGAGTGGAGGCTGTAGTAGCAGCAAAGGGGGGGACCAAATCCACATTAATGCCCATGATTTTGGAATGACAAGTAGTTGGTTTTCAACAGCGGAGATTTGTAATAACCATGCTGTCTGTCTCTCCGATATCTGCAACATTGCTTTAATATTGAAATTCGATCTCCATCTGTCCTATGGTAAACACGTTGGGACTTAGGACGAAACAGACAGGCTGGCTGCTTCTCAGCCAGGCAAAATCATCAATAAGCTGACAATATTTGTTGGATATATACATCGAAATGTCAATAGAAAAAACACAAAATTCAGCAAGTATGCTGTCATTCCAGCTTCAGTTTGAAGTGATTGTGTTAGTTGGCTCTCTTCTGAAGAGTGGCCTGGAGAGAGAGCACATGTTCTATGCCAGGTGAAATTGCACATCATTAGCTCATGCATTGTTATGTTGTCCCCCACCACAATTTTTTTTCGCTGTTATTCTGGTTGCACTGTTTGACATGACTGTGTTAGCCAAAGCTGGCTAGCTAGAAAGGGATACGAATGGTGCCAGCCATCACGGCAATGAAACAATCTGGTCACGTCCATAGATTTATAACAAAAACTGGTACCCTGGCAACTGAAACGATAGAATGAACAACCAGCCGTCTTAGGTAGCAACACTATATTTGTCAGGCCTGTATCTTGTGGAAGGATGAAATTGTATGAATGAATTCATCAAAATAAAGTTGATGAAAATATGGCAATAATTATTTGAATATGTCGGTAACCCATTGTATAAAAGTGATAATGCCCTCAAAGCAGTCATGCCAATATATCCTCCAAACACCAGTATCTCAGGCATTATCACTTAAATAATGCCCTTCAAGGCAATTAGAAACGAGTATTCAACAATTCCATGGTATAACACAGAAGCAGTTGTTGTGATGGAGCTGCCTCACCAAAACATTACATATTGTGTATTTATTGATTGTGTTATTTTTCTACTATTCTCTCAGCTTTGTTGGGAAAGGCCTGTAAGAAAGCATTTTTCCCTGTTAATCTACAACGGTTTATGAAACATGTGACGTAAAATATTATTGATTTGTTTGCGGTGCCTTTTTCTGAGGATGCCAGTCATGCAACAGTCCGGTTATCAGTCTCTGGTGTAATGGGAGTGAAGTCAGCCAGGGCCAACTGTGGAGGATTGCATCAGCAGCAGTACTGCTTAGTTCCTGAACTCAGACGTTAAAGGGTATTACCCAGTGTGACACAGAACACTAGACACGCCACAGACAACACTCCGCTGTTCTGAGAAACACACTTTCAGGTAGTCCCCCCAGCACCGTCTTACCGCAATTTTCTATAAATGAGTAAAACAGCTGAAACACACTTGAAGCCACCAGAGAAACCACAATGATTTCATCTGCTTCCATTTCGTTCCCCTTTGTACAATCTGGCAAACTATAGTATGAACTTCAGCTAAAAACAAATATGTTCAAAGCATGCTGCACACACTCAAGGTGCAAACACAATCAACTCTGCCTTAACAATAGAGGTCGACCGATTAATCGGAATGGCCGATTAATTGGGGCCGATTTCAGGTTTTCATAACAATCAGAAATCTGTATTTTTGGGCGACAATTTTTAAATATACCTTTATTTAACTAGGCAAGTCAGCCTGTTAAAGATAGGGCTGATTTACTGCCCCCTTTGGGGTGATTGCGTGCCCATAGTAAACAGAAAAAAAATCTGTCAAAAATTGCTAATATATGCATATAAAAATTATTATTGAATAGAAAACACTCTAAAGCTTCTAAAAACGTTTAAATTATGTCTCTATGTAAAGCAGAACTCTCAGGGCACTCATTCTCCCAAACTCTCTCGTCATCATAAAAGTTGGCCCAACTTTGACGTCATCGCCCCCACCCTTCCCAAGCACCTACAGTCCTGGGAACAGTTTCTATCTCTTCAGCGCGATGTCTGCTTTCAATGGGGCTTCTCATTGTGAGAATCGCGCGCTCACGAGAGTTTTGGCGGGCCGAAACCTTTCGGTCACGCGAGAAAACAGGTTACTCTCATGCGCGTTCTGCTCGGGTGATGTCTTTGTTCCAAGATTGATTAAACGACTTGTGTGTTTCTGATCGTCCTGAGAATTGCTGTGAAGCTAGATAACATGCTAACGCTGTGTTCTGAACATAGTTTGACAAGTTTAGTCGACATATAATATGTAATTTCGACGTTTTGGTGCGCACCCACTTGACTTTTGGCTGCATTTCAACCGAAATGTGTCGTGTTTGATCACCGAAAGACACAGACTTCCAAACTAAAGCTGTTTTTGGTAAGTATAAACCCTTCCAGGTCTACTGATGGAAGAACAGCAAAGGTAAGGGAATATTTATGTGTTTATTATGGGTTTCTGTGGACTCCGAAGTAGAGGAGCCAAAATGCTAATTCCTGAGCGCCGACTCATATTATAGCCTAGTGAACGAAATCTGTAACGTTAAAAATAAAAGTAACACAGCGATTGCATTTAGAAGAAGTGTATCTTTCTATACATATGTAGAACATGCATATTTAGTCTAAGTTTGTTGTGTATTCCATGTTAGCTGACGGCATATGGCGGAGCTATCGTCATTTCTCCGGACATTTGAGTAGCATTTTTTTTGAACATGCCGTCATTGTAAACAGATTTATGGATATATATAGCATATTATTGAAAAAAAAAAATGTACTGTGTAACATGTTATATTACTGTCATCTGATGAAGATTTCAAAAGGTTAGTGAAATTATTTTTCTTTTAATCCTGCGTTTGGTGATTGCATATTTTGTGGAATTTGGCTATGGAAATAAGCTTGGTCTTCGGTGTGTCTTCGGTGGTGGTTTGACATAAATATGTGCTATGTTTTCGCCGTAAAACATTTTAGAAATCTGACTTGCTGGCTAGATAAACAAGTTGTTTATCTTTCATTTGAGCTATTGGACTTGTTAATGTGTGGAGGTTAAATATTTTTAAGAATATTTTTTGCGTTCCATGCGCCACATTCCAGCTGACGGTGGGAGGGCTGGTTCCCAATTGGGACTCAAGATCCTCAACAGGTTTTAACGTCTTGCATCGAGCAATCCCGTATCCGGGAGCGTAATCATAGCCTCAAGCTCATTACCATAATGCAACGTTAACTATTCATGAAAATCGCAAATGAAATAAATATATTGGCTCACAAGCTTAGCCTTTTGTATGTATGTACTGTCATCTCAGATTTTCAAAATATGCTTTTCAACCATAGCTACACAAGCATTTCGTAAGAGTATTGATAGCTAGCATAGCATTAAGCCTAGCATTCAGCAGGCAACATTTTCACAAAAACAAGAAAAGCATTCAAATAAAATAATTTACCTTTGAAGAACTTCGGATGTTTTCAATGAGGAGACTGTTAGATAGCAAATGTTCAGTTTTTCCAAAAAGATTATTTGTGTAGGAGAAATCGCTCCGTTTTGTTCACCACGTTTGGCTAAGAAAAAACCCTGAAAATTCAGTCATTACAACGCCGAACTTTTTCCCAAATTAACGCCATAATATCGACAGAAACATGGCAAACGTCGTTTAGAATCAATCCTCAAGGTGTTTTCACATATCTATTTGATGATAAATAATTTGTGGCAGTTGGGTTTCTCCTCTGGAGCAAATGGAAAAATGCACGCAGCTGGAGATTACGCAATAATTTTGACGGGGGACACCAAGCGGGCACCTGGTAAATGTAGTCTCTTATGGTCAATCTTCCAATGATATGCCTACAAAAACATCACAATGCTGCAGACACCTTGGGGAAACGACAGAAAGTGTAGGCTCATTCCTGGCGCATTCACAGCCATATAAGGAGACATTGGAACATAGCGCCTTCAAAATCTGGGCCATTTCCTGTTTGAAATTTCATCTTGGTTTCGCCTGTAGCATCAGTTCTGTGGCACTCACAGATAATATCTTGGCAGTTTTGGAAACGTCAGAGTTTTCTTTCCAATGCTGTCAATTATATGCATAGTCGAGCATCTTTTTGTGACAAAATATCTTGTTTAAAACGGGAACATTTTTTTATCCAAAAATTAAAAGAGTGCCCCCTATGTTGAAGAAGTTAAGAACAAATTCTTATTTTCAATGACGGCCTAGGAACAGTGGGTTAACTGCCCTGTTCAGGGGCAGAACGACGGATTTTCACCTTGTCCGCTCGGGGGATCCAGTCTTGCAACCTTAGAGTTAACTAGTCCAACGCAATAACGACCTGCCTCTCTCTCGTTGCACTCCACAAGGAGACTGCCTGTTATGCGAATGCAGTAAGCCAAGGTAAGTTGCTAGCTAGCATTAAACTTCTTATAAAAAACAATCATAATCACTAGTTAACTACACATGGTTGATATTATAACTAGATATTATCTAGCGTGTCCTGCATTGCATATAATCTGACTGAGCATACAAGTATCTGACTGAGCGGTGGTAGGCAGAAGCAGGCGCGTAAACATTCATTCCAACAGCACTTTCTTTGAGTTTTGCCAGCAGCTCTTCTTTGTGTCTCAAGCATTGCGCTGTTTATGACTTCAAGCCTATCAACTCCCGAGATGAGGCTGGTGTAACCGAAGTGAAATGGCTAGCTAGTTAGCGCGCGCTAATAGCTTCTCAAGCGTCACTTGCTCTGAGGCATCTAGTAGTTGTTCCCCTTGCTCTGCATGGGTAACGCTGCTTCTTTGGTGGCTGCTGTTGTTGTGTTGCTGGTTCGAGCCCAGGGAGGAGCAAGGAGAGGGACGGAAGCTATACTCTTACACTGGAAATACTAAAGTGCCTATAAGAACATCCAATAGTCAACGGTTAATGAAATACAAATGGTATAGAGGGAAATAGTCCTATAATAACTACAACCTAAAACTTCTTACCTGGGAATATTGAAGACTCATGTTAAAAGGAACCACCAGCTTTCATGTTCTGAGCAAGGAACTGAAACGTTTCCTTTCTTAAATAGCACATATTGCACTTTTACTTTCTTCTCAAACATTTTGCTTTTGCATTATTTAAACCAAATTGAACTTGTTCCATTATTTATGAGGCTAAATTGATTTTATTGATGTATTATATTAAGTAAAATAAGTGTTCATTCAGCATTGTCGTAATTGTCATTATTACAAATACATTATTTATTTATTATTACTATAAAAAAATTATTTATTTTTAATCGGCCGATTAAATCAGTATCGGCCTTTTTGGTCCTCCAATAAATCGGCATTGGCGTTGAAAAATCAATCGGTCGACCTCTACTTAACACATTAGGGCCTAACTAGGAAAATATGTTTTTGCATATAGCCTATCTAGTAAGATCCACATAGGTTAAAATACAGCATCATAGTCTGTGCATGCAACAACAACAAAAAGCAATCTACGGGAGATCAAGAAGCTTGGTCATAACACACAGCAATGATTCACTGTTTTTAATCTACACAGGACATGCATGCAAAAGTAAAAACAAAAAGACTTAAGTGTTATTCAGTAGGCCTTTGCCCACAGTCAACCCACACTACTGGTTTATTTCGTGGCATTTGCGTAGAACAACCAAAACTTAGCCTGTATACCTTGAGAAATCTGTGGAGGACTAGGCTATCTTCTGGATTCCAAAATAGTTGCAATTAGGCTTCTGTCTAACACCCTTTCGGTTGGATGTTAGCAGTCTCCTCTGCACTAACAAAAACATGTTTTGAGTAACCTACATACTGCAAAACAGTATTGGATGTTCACATTTATGGTTGAAACTAGGTTTCAAGTTCAAGTCTGTCAGCTAATCCACTGAATTTGTGGAACTGGTTTTAGAAGTGGGATGGATAACTGGTCAAACCATGTGAGACACATGTGAGTCATATGGGATGGTACTACCCAGAAGCGCTATTTATTTGATTTACTGGACCTAGTGGAAAAGCAACTTATATATCCATACAAGGGACTAGAGTTGTGGGGAATTGTGCAATGTTTCTGCTATATTAACGCAAATTATACCATCAGATTGTACTCTATTGGCATGAGTGCAGTATTGCATCAAGAGTGCAGGATTTTAGGTGCAATTCCAGCTGGCAGCTCAAAATCAAATCAAATCAAATTGTATTTGTCACATACACATGGTTAGCAGATGTTAATGCGAGTGTAGCGAAATGCTTGCGAAATGCTATACCCTAAATTCAGTCAGACTGGAGTATGCAACAATCTTTCTGTGCAATAACAGTAACAGTAGATCTCAACAAGACAGTGACCACCAGGCAGAGAGTCATTTGCAGTCCAGCTACTGTAGTAATAACGTTTCAGCAAAATATTTTGAAAAACACATGGTACAATATATTGTTTAAGTTCTGGCAAAATTCCTTGCATGCATGAGTCGAATTACACGTATTGCAAATGACAATGGTGTTAAAACATCGCTCTCGGACTCACTTCAAAATGATGGCATGGTAGCTAGTTACATTAAATCATGGATAGATGCATAAAATAAAAAGTTAGCGAGCTAGCGTTCTAAATAGCTAAATAAATGCTTAACGTTACTCAGAACTATAATGCGAGTCAAAGAAAGCCGTTAAGAACGCTAGCTAGCAGAGTTTAACCAAATATATTTATAACTAACCCTTTATGTGGTAGAACCTTAACTAGTTAGCTACAGTACCTAGCTAACTTACTGACCCAACAGAAACCAAATTGTGGAGAGCTTCTTCTAGACTTCTGAGAGTTACCGGGACCTATAACTAGCTAACATACTGTACTTAGCTAGCCAAGTGTGCAGCGCTTCTCGTGTGTAATTTGTGTCATGCTCCATCTAACGATGTGTATACTTTAATCCGTTAGTAATCTATTTACTAGTAAGGTGTTCCGCACAGTCAGTAGCCACATTGTTGGCTATACACTCCACTGAGAATCGGTGGATATAACGTTAATGATACCCACTTCGAACAGCTTCTGGCTAGCCCTGTGATGGACCGTCTGTCTGGCCTGTATGCATGTAACCTTAGCTAACACATAAACTAGTAGCTATACACATAGCTAGCTAACAACAGCTAGGTAGGTACATTAAGAGATGAATAGCTAATCCTCACTTGGTTGGCCAAGTTATAACTGGCAACTTGGTTGGTTTAATTAAATACTCACGTATACTGGTAAAGGCCACGAGTAGCCAGCAGCTTCGGCTCCAACTGGCGACTTCAGCTTGAGTTCTAGCTTTTCTCCCATTCTACACTTTCTCCGGCGTTTCCTAACGTTAGCTAGTTTAGCGAGCTACTACAATTATCATTTTGTCAGAAATAAATCCTTATCACAACATATAAAATTAGATATCGATGAATGTAATGAGTGGTAAGTGATCCTCGCTCCCTGTAGTCCGGTGTTCAAATATTTGTTTGATTTTAATCAATTTGTTAAAAAATGACTTCATGCCGAGCGGCTCCTACACCTCGGCAGTACAGCCGCCATCTTGCCCGGCGTGAAAATCGGTCACTACCAAAGGGACAGAAACGCCAGGGGGGGGCTGTTTTAATGTCTATGTGGGGGGAGCGGCAGTCGGAGAATGGGAACTATCAACGGTTACCGGGGCTGTACAACCGGATTGTTACTTTTCGAAAGATGAGTATGACGAAAACAACCAACCATTCTCCTCTGTATAAAACAGTTTGAATTAGAATTTCCCGGGACCAATAACGGACAACTGGCGGGAGATACCATTTTACTCGATTACTCACTGCATGTGATGACATTGAACAAACAATAAAACCAATGTTTTGGATGGAGCAGACCGAGGTCGTTTGTTTTCCTCAATTTACCTAAAGTGTGTCAAGTGTGTTTATCAAGGAGCCAATGACTGTATATAATATAAATTGACAAAGCCATTGATCACGTGACACCATTCATTCCTATGTTTAGACTAAATAGCGAATTGATGCCAAATTAAGTCGATTAAAATGAGTTGTCTCGAAGGGTTACAGCTTTTGTCAAAATTGACTTTTCGTAGCAGGTTTAGGATCACTTATGCAGCAGGTTATGATAGCAGGTTAGGATTAAGAACGTCAAATGCGCACAACAATCCCCCCCAAAAAAATGTTTTTTATATATATATATATATTTTATATATATATATATATATATATATATATATAGCTATTGTCAAAGTGTGTGTGTATATACCGTGTGTGTGTATATATACACACACACTTTGACAAAAGCTGTATCCCAGCTTGACATGACCCTAAAAATGGTTTCTCATGGAGACAAAGGTTGTGTCCCCTGCTCAAACATTGCACACATCAACCAATGGTTGCATGCTACGTCATCGACCAACATAATACTTTAACATATGAGAGATGGCATGTGTCAGCAATGAATGGGCAGAGGAACGCACCCATATAACATGCACTGTTTGAGCTACTCCAGGAAGTGACGTTACAGGCTTGGTCAGTGCTGCCCCCTCGCATTGACTAATTTAACCACCGCGGTATAAAATGAACTGAGGAATGCACCCAAGATATCTTAACATTGTTTTCAAGGTAATCTACTCACATTAGCATACGCCTATTCATGGACCGACTATATCCGGGTTGCATCCGGTTTATATGGAATAACGTCAAATGCGCACAACGTCAACACGTCATCCAAACACATGGCAGACATTGTATGAATAGAAAATGTTGATCTCGGCTGTGAGTGATAGAAAAAATAAATCTGCTTCAGCAACAACGATTTTAATAATTTAATGGATATTTTTTTAGCAATGTTCAAATCTTTTAGCAATGTTCAAATCTGACTTCTCCGTGTTAAACAGCAGTACCGAAGCAAAACTGTAGGAGCAGTCGAAATCTGGGCCATTGAACTCAAGCAGGGGTGAACTCCCTGTCATTGAAGCCAGGGAGTTCAAGGCCAACCATGGTAGTGCAGCATTGTTAGCAGAAAACAGGATCCCCTATTATTGTGAATCGAAACATGGCGATCTTCGTGGTCAATCTTCTTGTAAATAAAAGTTTTGAAGATAATCATGTTACCAATAATTGCTTCTAATAGACCAGATGTATTTCCTCGAACCAATTATTTTAAAATCGCACACAGAAAAAGTAATGATAATTTAGTTGCTAATTGCAGCCTGGAGTAACCCAGTCGGCCTTCAAATCAAAAGGTAATTGCTCACATACGCATGTTTAGCAGATGTTATTGCCAGTGAGGCGAAATGCTTGTTTTCTAGCTCCAACAATATAGTAATATATAACAATTCTCAACAATACATACAAACCTAAAAGTAAAAGAAATTAAGGAATATAGAAATATTAGGATTAGCAATGTCAGAGTGGCATAGACTCAAATACAGTAGAATAGAATACAGTACATACATATGAGATGAGTAAAGCACAAATTTGTAAACATTATTGAAGTGACTAGTGTTCCATTATTAAAGTGGCCAGTAATTTCAAGTCTTATGTATATAGGGCAGCAGCCTCTAAGGTGCAGGGTTACGTAACCGTGTGGAAGCCGCCTAGTGATGGCTATTTAACAGTCTGATGGCCTTGAGATAGAAGTTGTTTTTCCAGTCTCTCGGTCCCAGCTTAGATGCACTTGTACTGACCTTGCTTTCTGGATGATAGTGGAGTGAACAGGCAGTGGCTCGGCTGGATGTTGCCCTGGAGGGCTGATAGTTTGCCACTGGTGATGCGCTGGGCAGACCGCATCACACTCTGGAGAGCCTTGCAGTTGCAGGCGGTGCAGTTGCAGGCGGTGCAGTTGCCTTGCCAGGCGGTGATACAGCCCAACAGGATGATCTCAATTGTGCATCTGTAAAAGTTGAGGGTTTTAGGTGCCAAGCGAAATTTCTTCAGCCTCCTGAGGTTGAAGAGACGCTGTTGCACCTTCTTCACCACTCTGTCGGCGTGGTTAGACCAATTCCGAGTGGACCGTCGGTGATGTGTACGCTGAGGAACTTGAATCTTTCCACCTGCTCAACTGCGGTCCCGTCAATGTGGATAGGAGCATGCTCCCTCTGCTGTTTCCTGAAGTCCATGAGCAGCTCCTTTGTTTTGTCGACATTACCAGGGCTCTCACCTCCTCCCTGTAGGCTGTCTCGTCATTGTTGGTAATCAGGCCTACTACTGTTGTGTCATCTGCAAACTTGATGATTGAGTTGGTGGCGTGTGTGGCCACACAGTCATGGGGGAACAGGGAGTACAGGAGGGGACTGAGTACAGGAGGGGGCTGAGTGGAGGTGTTGTTTCCTACCATCACCACCTGGGGGGGGCGGCCCATCAGGAAGTTCAGGACCCAGTTGCACAGGGCGGGGTTCAGACCCAGGGCCCGGAGTGTAATTGTGAGCTTGAAGGGTACTATGGTGTTGAATGCTGAGCTATAGTCAATGAACAGCATTCTTACATAGGTATTCCTCTTGTCCAGACGGGATAGGGCAGTGCGATGGTGATTGCATCATCTGCGGATCTATTGGAGGCGGTAAGCAAATTGAGGTGGGTCTATCTACGGTGTCAGGTAAGGTAGTGGTGATATGATCCTTAACTAGCCTCTCAAAGCACTTCATGATGACAGAAGTGAGTGCTACGGGGCGAGAGTCATTTAGTTCAGTTACCTTTGCTTTCTTGGGTACAGGAACAATGGTGGACATCTTGAAGCAAGTGGGGACAGCAGACTGGGATAGGGAGAGATTGAATATGTCCGTAAACACTCCAGCCAACTGGTCTGTGCATGCTCTGAGGACGCGGCTAGGGATGCCGTCTGTTCCGGCAGCCTTGCGAGAGTTAACACCTTCAACTTGAGTTCAATGACTGTATATGAATGGACAAAGCTATTGATCATCTGCCACTATTAATTCCTATGTGAAGACTCAATAATGTATTAAAGCCAAATAAAGTATTGAGCAACCCCACTTCTGACCATTGAAGCAAATTCGGGGTGGGTGTAGGCAGCTCAAACCTGTCACTGCACATTACACCAGAAGGTCAAAAACTCTTGATGAAGTCACTAGGCATTGTTCTAAGGTAAACAAATACCTATAGGCATCCCATCGCTGCCACCAATGTAGCCAACCGATGTAGCGCGAGGAATGCTATAGTGCCTTCCAGGGGGTTTTCAAACCTCTCGTAGCGGACCTCCAGTCATGTATTTGAACTATTCCAGAGCTAGCACGCCTGATTCAACTAAGCAACTAATTATCAAGCCCTTGATTAGGTCAGCTACATTGAACAAAAATATAAACCCAACATGTAAAGTGTTGGTCCCATATCTCATGAGCTGAATAAAAGATCCCATAAATGTTCCATACGCTCAAAAAGCTTATTTATCAAAAATCTTGTGCACAAATTTGTTTACATCCACATTAGTGAGCATTTCTCCTTTTCCAAAATAATCCATGGCATATCAAGTAGCTGATTAATCAGCATGATCATTACACAGGTACACCTTGTGCTTGGGACAATAAAAGGCCACTCTAAAATGTGCAGTTTTGTTACCCAACACAATCGCATAGATGTCTCAATTGTTGAGGGAGCGTGCAATTGGCATGCTGTGTGCAGGAATGTCCACCAGAGCTGTCGCCAGAGATTTTAATGTTCCATTTTGTACCATAAGCCTCCTCTAACGTTGTTTTAGAGAATTTGGCAGTACAACCAACCGGCCTCAGAACCGCAGACCAAATGCAACCACGCCAGCCCAGGACCTCCACATCCGACTTCTTCACCTGCGGGAACGTCTGAGACCAGCCACCCAGACAGCTCATGAAACTGTGGGTTTGCACAGCCGAAGAATTTCTGCACAAACTGTCAGAAACCGTCTCAGGGAAGCTCATCTGCGTGCTCGTCATCCTCACCAGGGTGTTGACCTGACTGCAGTTTGGCATAGTAGCCGACTTCAGTGGGCAAGGGCTTGCCTTTGATGAGCACTGGCACGCTGGAGGTGTGCGGATTAATCCCGGTTTCAACTGTACTGGTCAGATGGCATTGTGTGGGTGAGTGGTTTGCAGATGTCAACGTTGTGAACAGTGCCCCATGGTGGCGGTTATGGTATGGGCAGGCATAAGCTAAGGACAACAAACACAATTGCATTTTTTTACAATTTGAATACACAGAGATGCCGTGACAAGATCCTGAGGCCCATTGTCGTGCCATTCATCCACCGGCATCATGATAATGCACAGCCCCATGTCGCAAGGATCTGTACACAATTCCTGGAAGCTGAAAATGTCCGTTCTTCCATAGCCTGCATACTCACCAGACATGTCACCCATTGAACATGTTTGGGATGCTCTAGAGTCTGGCTTGACGTGTAAGACAGCGTGTTCCAGTTCCCGGGAATATCCATCAAGTTCACACAGCCATTGAGGAGGAGTGGGACAACATTCCACAGGCCACAATCATCAGCCTGATCAACTCTATGCAAGGAGATGTGTCACGCTGCATGAGCCAAATGGCGGTCACACCAGATACTGCCTGGTTTTCTTATCCACTCCCCTACCTTTAAAAAAAAGATATGTGACCACCAAATGCATCTGTATTCACAGTCACGTGAAATCCATAGATTAGGGCCGAATTAATTTACTTGAATTTACTGATTTCTGTAACTGTAACTCAGTAAAATCTTTGAAATGGTTGCATGTTTCGTTTATATTTATGTTTAGTGTAGTTCAGGGCTACAACCAAATTGTGAAACTGGGGGTCCCCAAAGAGAGCTTTGAAAACCACTGCTGTAGTCAATGAGTTTTACCACCTCCACCGCAATAGCCCAGGCCTTGGACAGAGTCGGTAAAACTCCCACAACTCTTTCTCACGCCGGGCTGCTACACGGATGCCAATTAGCAATACTCAACCAGGGTGGTGTTCAGTACGCATGAAAGGACAAAAATGGTAAAAACGGGAAGGTACTATCTGGACTAGCCCAATAAGATACGCTTTATTCCCTTTTCCGTTGCAAACGTTTTTACACTGTCTTCCCTAATGAACAAGAACCGGCTCACCAATCACAACAGAAGGCACAACTTGATAAAAATGTCCCAAAATGGTGACCGTGAAAAGATCGATGTTCCTGGCTGTGGAGCAGTTGGGATCTCCCCGGTGGCAGCGCTGCAGGCAGAGTTGGGCGAGATGCCATTAAAGTTAAGACAACAACTAACCATGACATATTGGGTTATTCAAGAGTTCTGGCCAGGTGTCCGGTTGGTGTATGCCATTCCTTAAACCAAGGATAACACATTGCGGAAGAGCTGACAGTAACGTGTGTAGAACCTTAAACTTTTTTGTCTGCACTGAGGTGAGTAGCTAGCTAGTGCATTTGCTAGGCTAGATATACACTACAGTGCCTTGCGAAAGTATTCGGCCTCCTTGAACTTTGCGACCTTTTGCCACATTTCAGGCTTCAAACATAAAGATATAAAACTGTATTTTTTTGTGAAGAATCAACATCAAGTGGGACACAATCATGAAGTGGAACAACATTTATTGGATATTTCAAACTTTTTTAACAAATCAAAAACGGAAAAATTGGGCGTGCAAAATTATTCAGCCCCCTTAAGTTAATACTTTGTAGCGCCACCTTTTGCTGTGATTACAGCTGTAAGTCGCTTGGGGTATGTCTCTATCAGTTTTGCACATCGAGAGAGTGAAATTTTTTCCCATTCCTTCTTGCAAAACAGCTCGACTCAGTGAGGTTGGATGGAGAGCATTTGTGAACAGCAGTTTTCAGTTCTTTCCACAGATTCTCGATTGGATTCAGGTCTGAACTTTGACTTGGCCATTCTAACACCTGGATATGTTTATTTTTGAACCATTCCATTGTAGATTTTGCTTTATGTTTTGGATCATTGTCTTGTTGGAAGACAAATCTCCGTCCCAGTCTCAGGTCTTTTGCAGACTCCATCAGGTTTTCTTCCAGAATGGTCCTGTATTTGGCTCCATCCATCTTCCCATCAATTTTAACCATCTTCCCTGTCCCTGCTGAAGAAAAGCAGGCCCAAACCATGATGCTGCCACCACCATGTTTGACAGTGGGGATGGTGTGTTCAGGGTGATGAGCTGTGTTGCTTTTATGCCAAACATAACATTTTGCATTGTTGCCAAAAAGTTCAATTTTGGTTTCATCTGACCAGAGCACCTTCTTCCACATGTTTGGTGTGTCTCCCAGGTGGCTTGTGGCAAACTTTAAACAACACTTTTTATGGATATCTTTAAGAAATGGCTTTCTTCTTGCCACTCTTCCATAAAGGCCAGATTTGTGCAATATATGACTGATTGTTGTCCTATGGACAGAGTCTCCCACCTCAGCTGTAGATCTCTGCAGTTCATCCAGAGTGATCATGGGCCTCTTGGCTGCATCTCTGATCAGTCTTCTCCTTGTATGAGCTGAAAGTTTAGAGGGACAGCCAGGTCTTGGTAGATTTGCAGTGGTCTGATACTCCTTCCATTTCAATATTATTGCTTGCACAGTGCTCCTTGGGATGTTTAAAGCTTGGGAAATATTTTTGTATCCAAATCCGGCTTTAAACTTCTTCACAACAGTATCTCGGACCTGCCTGGTGTGTTCCTTGTTCTTCATGATGCTCTCTGCGCTTTTAACGGACCTCTGAGACTATCATAGTGCAGGTGCATTTATACGGAGACTTGATTACACACAGGTGGATTGTATATATCATCATTAGTCATTTAGGTCAACATTGGATCATTCAGAGATCCTCACTGAACTTCTGGAGAGAGTTTGCTGCACTGAAAGTAAATAGGCTGAATAATTTTGCACGCCCAATTTTTCAGTTTTTGATTTGTTAAAAAAGTTTGAAATATCCAATAAATGTCGTTCCACTTCATGATTGTGTCCCACTTGTTGTTGATTCTTCACAAAAAAATACAGTTTTATATCTTTATGTTTGAAGCCTGAAATGTGGCAAATGGTCGCAAAGTTCAAGGGGGCCGAATACTTTCGCAAGGCACTGTACATCACCAAAAGTTTGTGGACACCTCTTCAAGTTAGTGTATTTGGCTATTTCAGCCACACCCGTTGCTGACAGGTGCCCGCTTTGAGGACAATACAGTGCCACTGACACTGCCCGCAACTAAAACATGCAGACTCTCCTTCACTGCAGCCGACGTGAGGAAAACATTTAAACGTGTCAACCCTCGCAAGGCTGCAGGCCCAGACGGCATCCTCAGCCGGGCCCTCAGGGCATGCGCAGACCAGCTGGCTGGTGTGTTTATGGACATATTCAATCAATCCCTATCCCAGTCTGTTGTTCCCACATGCTTCAAGAGGGCCACCATTGTTCCTGTTCCCAAGAAAGCTAAGGTAACTGAGCTAAACGACTACCGCCCCGTAGCACTCACTTCCGTCATCATGAAGTGCTTTGAGAGACTAGTCAAGGACCATATCACCTCCACCCTACCTGACACCCTAGACCCACTCCAATTTGCTTACCGCCCAAATAGGTCCACAGACGATGCAATCTCAATCACACTGCACACTGCCCTAACCCATCTGGACAAGAGGAATACCTATGTGAGAATGCTGTTCATCGACTACAGCTCGGCATTTAACACCATAGTGCCCTCCAAGCTCGTCATCAAGCTCGAGACCCTGGGTCTCGACCCCACCCTGTGCAACTGGGTACTGGACTTTCTGACGGGCCGCCCCCAGGTGGTGAGGGTAGGCAACAACATCTCCTCCCCGCTGATCCTCAACACTGGGGCCCCACAAGGGTGCGTTCTGAGCCCTCTCCTGTACTCCCTGTTCACCCACGACTGCGTGGCCACGCACGCCTCCAACTCAATCATCAAGTTTGCGGACGACACAACAGTAGTAGGCTTGATTACCAACAACGACGAGACGGCCTACAGGGAGGAGGTGAGGGCCCTCGGAGTGTGGTGTCAGGAAAATAACCTCACACTCAACGTCAACAAAACTAAGGAGATGATTGTGGACTTCAGGAAACAGCAGAGGGAACACCCCCCTATCCACATCGATGGAACAGTAGTGGAGAGGGTAGTAAGTTTCAAGTTCCTCGGCGTACACATCACAGACAAACTGAATTGGTCCACCCACACAGACAGCATCGTGAAGAAGGCGCAGCAGCGCCTCTTCAACCTCAGGAGGCTGAAGAAATTCGGCTTGTCACCAAAAGCACTCACAAACTTCTACAGATGCACAATCGAGAGCATCCTGTCGGGCTGTATCACCGCCTGGTACGGCAACTGCTCCGCCCACAACCGTAAGGCTCTCCAGAGGGTAGTGAGGTCTGCACAACGCATCACCGGGGCAAACTACCTGCCCTCCAGGACACCTACACCACCCGATGTCACAGGAAGGCCATAAAGATCATCAAGGACAACAACCACCCGAGCCACTGCCTGTTCACCCCGCTATCATCCAGAAGGCGAGGTCAATACAGGTGCATCAAAGCTGGAACCGAGAGACTGAAAAACAGCTTCTATCTCAAGGCAATCAGACTGTTAAACAGCCACCACTAACATTGAGTGGCTGCTGCCAACACACTGACTCAACTCCAGCCACTTTAATAATGGAAATTGATGGGAAATGATGTAAAATATATCACTAGCCACTTTAAACAATGTTACCTAATATAATGTTTATATACCCTACATTATTCATCTCATATGTATATGTATATACTGTACTCTATATCATCTACTGCATCCTTATGTAATACATGTATCACTAGCCACTTTAACTATGCCACTTTGTTTACATACTCATCTCATATGTATATACTGTACTCAATACCATCTACTGTATCTTGCCTATGCCGCTCTGTACCATCACTCATTCATATATCTTTATGTACATATTCTTTATCCCCTTACACTTGTGTCTATGAGGTAGTAGTTTTGGAATTGTTAGCTAGATTACTTGTTGGTTATTACTGCATTGTCGGATCTAGAAGCACAAGCATTTCGCTACACTCGCACTAACATCTGCTAACCATGTGTATGTGACAAATACAATTTGATTTGATTTTATAAGATCGAGTGCATAGCCATGCAATCTCCAAAGAAAAACATTGGCAGTAGAATGACCCATACAGAAGAGCTCAGTGACATGCAACAACGGATCAGCCTCAAAGTGGTAGGCCACACAAGCTCACAGAACGGGACCGCTGAGTGCTGATATGCATAGCGTGTAAAAATCGTCTGTCCTCGGTTGCAACACTCAATACCGAGTTCCAAACTGCCTCTGGAAGCATCGTCAGCACAATAACTGTTTGTCGGGAGCTTCTTGAAATGGGTCTTTATGGCCGAGCAGCCACACACAAGCCTAATATCACCATGCGCAATTCCAAGCGTCGGCTGGAGTGGTGTAAAGCTCACCGCCATTGAACACTGGAGCATTGGAAACGCGTTCTCTGGAGTGATTAATCACACTTCCCCATCTGGCAGTCCAATGGACAAATCTGTGTTTGGGGGATGCCAGGAGAATACTACCTGCTCCACTGCATAGTGCCATCTGTCAAGTTTGGTGGAGGAGGAATACGGGTCTGGGGCTGTTTTGCATGGTTCGAGCTAGGCCCCTTAGTTCCAGTGAAGGGAAATCTTAACGCTACAGCATACAATGACATTCTAGATGATTCTGTGCTTCCAACTTTGTGGCAACAGTTTGGAGAAAGCCCTTTTCCTGTTTCAGAATAACAATGCCCCTGTGCACAAAGTGAGGTCCATACAGAAACCCTATCAAACACCTTCGGGATGAATTGGAACGCCGACTGCAAGCCAGACCTAATCGTTTGGCTGAATGGAAGCAAGTCCCCGCAGCAATGTTCCACCATCTAGTGGAAACCTTCCCAGAAGAGTGGAGGCTGTTATAGCAGCAAAGGTGGGATCAACTCCATATTAATGCCCATGATTTTGGAGTGACATGTTCGACGAGCAGGTGTCCACATACTTTTGGTCATGTAGTGTATTTTGGATGTAGCTAACGAATCAGGATCCTGAATGCTCAGATGTACTGTGAGCCTCACTGTATTACAATTTACATGGTAGTTTAGTTCAGTGTATAGCGTCTACAGGCCTCAAACTTGACTCTAGATCTCGAAGCCCGTTCCACTGCATTTGTTCATTGTTCCCCTCTAATCAGGGACTGATTTAGACCTGAGACACCAGGTGTGTGCAATTAATTATCAGAACAAAAAGCAGCAGGATCTGGACCTCGTACTGTTAGAGTTGAGTACCCCTGATCTACAGTATGTCTACATTGGGATTAAACAACTCAACATTGATTTGACTTAAAATTGTTATATCACAGCAGAGCCAACAGTGACATACCCTCCCTGACCAAGTGCCTTTTGATCCTCAAGGTATACTTGTCATAGGGAAGAGAATGATAACGCCCAATGACAGAGATAGAAGTCATTACATCTCAAAAAGCACAAGAAAGAGGATTTCGACAGCCACCATCTCAGATTGTTCTGAAATCGTTTCTGTTGTTAAAAATGGTTAAGATTAGCATTCCTAGTCTTATTTATTGCACCCAAATTAGCCCGTTTAATTTACAAGATTCTTGTACCTTAATCTGATTTGGACCATAACTACATCTAACAATGAATAAGACATGGAGAATCCAATGAACTGATCATAAGCCACCAACGGACCCCACACACCCCACGTCAATCCCACCCCAACATCCAGTATACAGTATCAGTTCTCTATGTTTGACAAGTAGTGTGCAGCTGCTGCTTAGACTATTGCTTCTTCATCCTTTGTAATGTATTCCCTGTGAATCTGGTGATGTTTTTTTTTCCTTTCAAAGAAATTAGAGAATTGAAGTTGATGCATTATTTACTGTAATAATTAGTGGGAAAGTACCACGTTTTGCCCACTAGACGCCACTGTTCCTGCTACTGCCACCACACTATTTTATCCATGTTGCTGGTCTTTTGTGTTTATTAAATGGATCACAACATTTTCTTTGTAACTTTGGGTAGAAAACCAATAGATTTTGCTCATGATGAAAATACATTGTATGGTCATCCTCACAATTCAAGCAATTCAGTTTGTCCTTCTCTTAGGCTTTATTTGTGTCCTGGAAACTGAATGATTCATTCTGTTCAAAAACAGGTCTGGATTTTGACTAAAATGTTGTGACTAAAAATGTTGTACTTTCACACTAATTTATGGTAAATAATTCCATGTCAAATTTCTCTGAACAAAGGGGAAAAAAACAACATATTCACAGGTAATATATATCAAATGGTGAAGAACAATACTCCAAGCCTGGTTGTAGACTGGTTGTTGGGGTGGGATTGCTGTGGAGTGTGGGGGTCCATGGGTGACTTTCAACAATGTTTTGGATTCCTCATGTCATACTCAAGGGTAGGAAGAATTTTGGTCCAAATTGGTAGTTGGGTACTGTATTTGTTGAATATTATATGAATCCTATAAATAAAAAACGGTCAATTTGGGTGCAAGAAATTAGCCTAATTTCCCAGAGATCAAATACAATTTAAACAAACAAGATTAGCATTCCTGATTTAAAAAAAAAAATCTGTTTTGAACACAAGAAACGATTTCAGAACCATCTGAGATGGTGGGTGAAATAACATGGAATGACCCACAGGTTAGTTATTTGCAATATACTAATTCCTATTAAACAACTGAAGAAATTATTTAACCTCTACGGGATTGGTGTCCCTAAACCGGGGCAGTTGTTGCTCAATATGCGATAATGTGACTAGAAAACATTGTAAACAACAGCCAACTTCCGGGACATAGACATGTCTGACATGGGCATAAAGCTTATATTCTTGTTAATCTAACAGCAGTGTTGAATATACAGTAGCTATTACAGCAAAAGACTACCATGCTAAGACTACCATGCTAAGAATACCATGCTGTTTGATGACAACAAAATACTTTTCTCACGGTTTGATACATTCCCCTCTGAAGGTAAATAATGTACTAACATTCAGTAATCTTGCTCTGATTTGTCATCTTGAGGGTCCCAGAGATAAAATGAGTGTAGATTTGTTTGAAAAAATATATTTCTATATTCAATTGTAGGAACTAGTTCTACAGTTTGAACCCATTGCTGTCTCTGGCTCCACACCCACCCTGCCCGGTCATCTAGATGTGTGAAGGTTAGTGTCTTTTCTGTAGGGAAGCTAATTATCTTTCATGAATGACATTCCTGGGAGTGTGTACAGTCATGGCCAAAAGTTTTGAGAATGACACAAATATTAATGCCACAAAGTTTGCTGCTTCAGTGTCTTTAGATATTTTTGTCAGATGTTACTATGGAATACTGAAGTATAATTACAAGCATTTCATACGTGTCAAAGGCTTTTATTGACAATTACATGAAGTTGATGAAAAGAGTCAATATTTGCAGTGTTGACCCTTCTTTTTCAAGACCTCTGCAATCCTCCCTGGCATGCTGTCAATTAGCTTCTGGGCCACATTCCTGACTGATGGCAGCCCATTCTTGCATAATCAATGCTTGGAGTTTGTCAGAATTTGTGGGGTTTTGTTTGTTCACCTGCCTCACGAGGCTTGACCACAAGTCCTCAATGGGATTAAGGTCTGGGGAGTTTCCTGGCCATGGACCCAAAATATTGATGTTTTGTTCCCCGAGCCACTTAGTTATCACGTTTGCCTTATGGCAAGGTGCTCCATCATGCTGGAAAAGACGGCTGCACAGTATTGTCTCTTATCGATGGCAGTTATGATATTGTTTAGGATCTTGAGCGTGGCTGAGGTGCACCCATGACCAGCTCGGAAACCAGATTGCATAGCGGAGAAGGTACGGTAGGATTGGAAATTGTCGGTGATCTGTTTGTTAACTTAGCTTTCGAAGACTTCAGAAAGGCAGGGTAGGATAGATATAGGTCTGAAGCAGTTTGGGTCTAGAGTGTCTCCCCCTTTGAAGAGGGGATGACCGCGGCAGCTTTCCAATCGGATCATTTTAGAAAGCGGATAATTTTAAGAGAGGGTCCAGATTGTCTAGCCCAGCTGATTTGTAGGGGTCCAGATTTTGCAGCTCTTTCAGAACATCAGCTATCTGGGTGAAGGAGAAATGGGGAGGCTTGGGCAAGTTGGTGGTGCAGAGCTGTTGACTGGGGTAGGGGCCAGAAAAATGCTTATTGAAATTCTTGTGTAACACAGATTTATCGGTGGGGACAGTGTTTCCTAGCCTCAGTGTAGTGGGCAGCTGGGAGGAGGTGCTCTTATTCTCCAGTGTCCCAGAACTTGTAAATGGAAATCCTGATGTCTTTATAAGGCAAATGATTTTAATTTATTTATTTGTTTAGCTTTTGTAAGACCGTCCACATTGTGAATTAATTTAAATATCAGAGATTATTTGAGATTATTTTATTTTTTAATCTAGGAGGCCTTAATGACTTGTTGATCATGTTTGTATGGAAATAGTGAGTCAATGGTATGATGACACCAATAAAAAGGCAGAATAATTTAAAAAGCCTTTTCTCAGCACCAACTCTTTTGCACTCATCGCAAATTACGTATTGGTTGGTATCATATACACTTCACAATGTATATGTAACTGAGTTAAGAACATACAGCTCACTCCATAGCTTGCTTGAAAAATCACCAATGGAGCCATCCAAGAGTTACAGTTGAATTCGGAAGTTTACATACACTTTCTTACATACAAATTTCTTGTTAACAAACTATAGTTTTGGCAAGTAGGTTAGGACATCTACTTTGTGCATGCACAAGTAATTTTTCCAACAATTGTTTACAGACAGATTATTTAATTTATAATTTACTGTATCACAATTGCAGTGGGTCAGAAGTTTACATACAATAAGTTGACTGTGGCTTTAAACAGCTTAGGAAATTTTAGAAAATTATGTCATAGCCTAATTTGAGTCAATTGGAGGTGTTTGAGTCAAAAGGCCGCTCAGCAAAGAAGTAGCCACTGCTCCAAAACCGCCATAAAAAAGCAAGACTACGGTTTGCAACTGCACATGGGGGAAAAGATTGTACTTTTTGGAGAAATGTCCTCTGGTCTGATGAAACAAAAATAGAACTGGGGGAGGCTTGCAAGCCGAACAACACCATCCCAATTGTGAAGCACGTGGGTGGCAGAATCATGTTGTGTGGGTGCTTTGCTGCAGGAGGGACTGGTGCACTTCACAAAATAAGGCCAGCATCACGGAGTCGCCTCTTCACTGTTGACGTTGAGACTGGTGTTTTGCGGGTACTATTTAATGAAGCTGCCAGTTGAGGACTTGTGAGGTCTCTGTTTCTGGACACTCTAATGTACTTGTCCTCTTGCTCAGTTCTGCACCGGTGCCTCCCACTCTTTCTATTCTGGTTAGAGACAGTTTGTGCTGTTCTGTGAAGAGAGTAGTACACAGGGTTGTACGAGATCTTTAGTTTCTTGGCAATTTCTCACATGGAATAGCTTTCATTTCTCAGAACAAGAATAGACTGAGTTTCAGAAGAAAGGTCTTTCTGGCCATTTTGAGCCTGTAATCGAACCCACAAATGCTCCAGATACTGGAGTCCAGTTTTTTAAAGTCCAGTTTTATTGCTTCTTTAATCAGGACAACAGTTTTCAGCTGTGCTAACATAATTGCAAAAGGTTTTTCTAATGATCAATTAGACTTTTAAAATGACAAACTTGGATTAGCTAACACAACATGCCATTGGAACACTGGAGTGATGGTTGCTGATAATAGGCCTTTTGTACGCCTATGTAGATATTCCATAAAAAATCTGCAGTTTCCAGCTACAATAGTCATTTACAACATTAACAACGTCTACACTGTATTTCAGATCAATTATATGTTATTTTAATGAAAAAAATTGTTTTTTTTTTCAAAAACAAGGACATTTCTAAGTGACCCCAAACATGAACAATAGTGTACATGGGCCCATTGTGTAATGATTAACATGGAGATGTATAAAGGTCATTCAACTGTCCGGTTACGCTTAAACATGACCTACTTTCCCAAATTAGGGTATTGATCCGTGCTACTTGTGTAGAGAATATATCTCATCCCTATCCTTAAGACTGAGACAAATTAAAGGATTGTGCCTTGCTGGCAGACCCATGAACACACAGACAAGAGTGTTAAGAGTCCTTAACTTCTGGTGTGGTTATAAACATGTCAGCAGCTCTGTAGATAGGCTGAATAGTGTGTAGGGGTGTTGCATGTTGAGGGGTTTGACCTGGAGTCCACCCAAGAGCAGAGGAAGATGGCAGGCTGCCAAACTGAACTCGCTGACACTCATCCAGGTCCCTGAGCTGAGGCCAACATTTGGACGGGGGCGAGGCAGCTAAACCTGGCCAACTGGAACACTTATGGATTTCTAAGATCTTTCACACAGTGAGTCAGATTGCTGCCCCTGATCGCCACACAGATCCAACTCCTGCCCACACAGCCATGCCGATGCCTTTTCAGTCTCACCCAAGTGTGTGGCAGGCAGGAAAACGGTAAACAATCCTGTGGCATACAGTGAAGCTCAACAGAACCATAAAAAACACAGCACATACAACCTATGGAATGGTATTCTGATAAGTGTACTTACTGATTGTGTTTTTCTGGCCTTTGCCGTCCCTGGATATTGAACAGAATTGGGATGTGTGTGGCTAGGGATTATTTTTGCAGAGTGTGGAGTGGAGTGGAGAAAGTCAAAGTTGCAGGTCCATTGTGATATTCTGAGCGAGCATCTTGGCATCTTAACAAGGCAATTAGAAATGCCAGACGGGGTCATTTTTCTAACTTGATCACTTATAATTACATAGTGCTCTTCTCGACCATTGATGGCCTGATAAATCCTATCCTCGCAAACATGTGAACTTTCCTCCACATCTATACTGTATGTGATGAGTTTGTGGCATATTTTAGAGATATGATAACAAACATTAGGTTGGTTATCAGTCAAGCTGGAGACTTATATCTCCCTCACTAACTTCAAGCATCGGCTGTCAGAGCAGCTTACCGATCGCTGCAGCTGTACACAGCCCATCTGCAAATAGCCCATCCAACAAACTACCTTCTTCATCCCCATATTTGTTTTTGTTTTATGCTCTTTTGCACATCCTCATCTGCACATAGTGGGGCAAAAAAGTATTTAGTTAGCCACCAATTGTGCAAGTTCTCCCACTTAAAAAGATGAGAGAGGCCTGTAATTTATCATAGGTACACTTCAACTATGACAGACAAAATGAGGGGAAAAAATCCAGAAAATCACGTTATAGGATTTTTAATGAATTTATTTGCAAATTATGGTGGAAAATAAGTATTTGGTCAACAACAAAAGTTTGTCAATACTTTTATATACCCTTTGTTGGCAATGACAGAGGTCAAACGTTTTCTGTAAGTCTTCACAAGGTTTCCACACATTGTTGCTGGTATTTTGGCCCATTCCTCCATGCAGATCTCCTCTAGAGCAGTGATGTTTTGGGGCTGTTGCTGGGCAACATGGACTTTCAACTCCCTCCAAAGATTTTCTATGGGGTTGAGATCTGGAGACTGGCCAGGCCACTCCAGGACCTTGAAATGCTTCTTACGAAGCCATTCCTTCGTTGCCCGGGCGGTGTTTGGGATCATTGTCATGCTGAAAGACCCAGCCATGTTTCATCTTCAATGCCCTTGCTGATGGAAGGAGGTTTTCACTCAAAATCTCACGATATATGGCCCCATTCATTCTTTCCGTTACACGGATCAGTCGTCCTGGTCCCTTTGCAGAAAAACAGCCCCAAAGCATGATGTTTCCACCCCCATGCTTCACAGTAGGTATGGTGTTCTTTGGATGAAACTCAGCATTCTTTGTCCTCCAAACACGACGAGTTGAGTTTTTACCAAAAAGTTCTATTTTGTTTTCATCTGACCATATGACATTCTCCCAATCTTCTTCTGGATCATCCAAATGCTCTCTAGCAAACTTCAGACGGGCCTGGACATGTACTGGCTTAAGCAGGGGGACACGTCTGGCACTGCAGGATTTGAGTCCCTGGCGGTGTAGTGTGTTACTGATGGTAGGCTTTGTTAATATGGTCCCAGCTCTCTGCAGGTCATTCACTAGGTCCCCCCGTGTGGTTCTGGGATTTTTGCTCACCGTTCTTGTGATCATTTTGACCCCACGGGGTGAGATCTTGCGTGGAGCCCCAGATCGAGGGAGATTATCAGTGGTCTTGTATGTCTTCCATTTCCTAATAATTGCTCCCACAGTTGATTTCTTCAAACCAAGCTGCTTACCTATTGCAGATTCAGTCTTCCCAGCCTGGTGCAGGTCTACAATTTTGTTTCTGGTGTCCTTTGACAGCTCTTTGGTCTTGGCCATAGTGGAGTTTGGAGTGTGACTGTTTGAGGTTGTGGACAGGTGTCTTTTATACTGATAACAAGTTCAAACAGGTGCCATTAATACAGGTAACGAGTGGAGGACAGAGGAGCCTCTTAAAGAAGAAGTTACAGGTCTGTGAGAGCCAGAAATCTTGCTTGGTTGTAGGTGACCAAATACTTATTTTCCACCATAATTTGCAAATGAATTCATTTAAAATCCTACAATGTGATTTTCTGGATTTTTTTTCCTCATTTTGTCTGTCATAGTTGAAGTGTACCTATGATGAAAATTACAGGCCTCTCTCATATTTTTAAGTGGGAGAACTTGCTCAATTGGTGGCTGACTAAATACTTTTTTGCCCCACTGTATATCACTCCAGTGTAAATTGCTAAATTGTAATTACTTTGCCACTATGGACTATTTATTGCCTTACCTCCTCACACCATTTGCACACAATGTATACAGATTTTCTATTGTGTTATTGACTATGTTTGTTTATTCCATGTGTAACTCTGTTTTTGTCGCACTGCTTTGCTTTATTGTGACCAGGTCGCAGTTGTACACGAGAACTTGTTCTCAACTAGCCTACCTGGTTAAATAAAGGTGAAATAAAAAATAAATCAAAAAGCAAGACCTGTTAAAAAATGTGATATGTGCCCTAGCCTACCACACAAAGACACTATGGATTTATTTTTCCTGGTTGACACAGACATGCTCAGGAAAGTGATATCACAACTAAAGACTTCTACCTGCCTTCTCGATCCTATCCCCACCATTTTCTTCAAAACAGTTTTTAATTGCATAACTAAAGAAGTGCAAGCTATTGTTAATCACTCTCTGTTCACAGGCACTTTCCCACTGCACTAATAACTACTATGGTGAAAGAAAGAAATGTAATCAAGATTCTTCAGCTCTTAGCAATTTACGGCCAATCTCCAACCTTCCATTCTTAAGCATTCTTGGTGTTCAAACAGCTAAATTACTGCCAACTCTATTTTTTTATATATATATTTTTTTAAATATGTCAATCTTGTTTTTGTGCCCACCACAGCACAGAGACACCCTTAGTTAAAGTGGTAAATGATCTTAGAGCCAACATAGATGTCAAACAGCTCTCTGTCCTTGGATTTAAGTGATGCATTCTACACTGACCATGATGTCCTTCTGGACAGACTGGAGATGTGGGTTGGCCTCTCTGAGACAGTTCTAAATTGGTTTAGGACCTATTTAACTGGTCAATAGTTCTTTGTCACCCTTGGTGAACATAACTCAAAGAAAATACATATCACACGTGGTGTACTGTTCAGTTTATATATATGTTACCCCTTGGCAGTGTTATCAGAAACCACAGCATTGCTTTTCACTGCTTTGCAGACAGTACACAACTTTACATCTCTGTCTCACCAGAGGATTTAAGCTCCATGGATAAATGATTAGACTATTAGTGATTTAAATACTTGGATGGCTCACAATTTCCGCCAGCTAAATCAAGACAAGTCCGAGGTACTTATTGTCGGAGCCAAAGCGCAAAGAGAGAATCTGGGCACACCATTTAATTCATGGGCAATAAAGATTAAACACCAGGTAAAAAAAACTTGGTGTCATTTTAGATTCTGAACTCCATTTCGAATCACACATTAGGAATGTGTCCAAAATAGCTTTTTACCACCTGAGGAACATATGGCCGTTTCTATCTCAGGCTGATACAGAGAGACTCATCCATGATTTTATTACAAGCAGGCTTGACTACTGTAATGCTCTCCTGTCTGGTCTACCCAAGAAAGCCATTGGTCAACTGCAAAACATACAGAATGCTTCAGCTCGGGTACTGACCAAGCCTAGACATTACACTGATTTTAAGGTCTCTGCACTGGCTGCCTGTGAGCTTTAGAAATACTCTAAAGATTATTCTATTGGTTGTAAATCAATCCACAACTGTGCACCCAAATACAAGTTAGACATGATTTTAAGTTATGTACCCAGTTGGTCCCTCAGGTCCTCTGGCACTGGCCCTCTTACTATCACAACGCCTAGGACCAAGAGGCATGGGGAGGCAGCCTTTAGTTACTATGCCCTCAGCCTCTTGAACAGCCAGCCAGAGAACCTGGGGGGGGGGGCAAAACTGTAGACATATTTAAAAGAGATCTTAAAACACACCTTTTTAGCTTTGCTTTTCCTTAGGGTGCTTTTTAGTCATTCAGTTTTTGTTATTTGTTTTTTTATCCTCTTATGTTTGCTGTGTAGTAAATATATAATATAATTTATAATATTTTATTTTTATTGATTTGTATTTGTTTTTTCCTGTGAAGCACATTGCGTTGCATTCCATGTCTGAAATTTGCTGTATAAATAAAGCTTGATTTAATAATGTAACCTCTCACATAGAAGCCTTCTCCAGGTTGAAAAAGTAAAGGAGACATAATCTGCAGTTCATAAATGAAGTACTGCTGCCCCCTAGAGGATTCTGAGGAGAGACTTCCAAGATGTGTTGGAATACCCATACTAACATACTGTATACTACATACTTAATGACTCTATACTACATACCTTGTAAAACTGACCATCCTACCAATCCTCGACTTTGGCGATGTCATTTACAAAATAGCCTCCAATACCCTACTCAACAAATTGGATGCAGTCTATCACAGTGCAATCCGTTTTGTCACCAAAGCCCCATATACTACCCACCATTGCGACCTGTATGCTCTCGTTGGCTGGCCCTCGCTTCATACTCGTCACCAAACCCACTGGCTCCATGTCATCTACAAGACCCTGCTAGGTAAAGTCCCCCCTTATCTCAGCTCGCTGGTCACCATAGCATCTCCCACCTGTAGCACGTGCTCCAGCAGGTATATCTCTCTAGTCACCCTCAAAACCAATTCTTTCTTTGGCCGCCTCTCCTTCCAGTTCTCTGCTGCCAATGACTGGAACAAACTACAAAAATCTCTGAAACTGGAAACACTTATCTCCCTCACTAGCTTTAAGCACCAACTGTCAGAGCAGCTCACAGATCACTGCACCTGTACATGGCCCACCTATAATTTAGCCCAAACAACTACCTCTTTCCCTACTGTATTTAATTTATTTATTTATTTTGCTCCTTTGCACCCCATTATTTTTATTTCTACTTTGCACATTCTTCCATTGCAAATCTACCATTCCAGTGTTTTACTTGCTATATTGTATTTACTTTGCCACCATGGCCTTTTTTGCCTTTACCTCCCTTATCTCACCTCATTTGCTCACATCGTATATAGACTTGTTTATACTGTATTATTGACTGTATGTTTGTTTTACTCCGTGTGTAACTCTGTGTCGTTGTATGTGTCGAACTGCTTTGCTTTATCTTGGCCAGGTCGCAATTGTAAATGAGAACTTGTTCTCAACTTGCCTACCTGGTTAAATAAAGGTGAAATAAATAAAAAATAAATAAAAAATACTATTAGTTAATTCTAGTTTACTGTAAACAAACAGTATCGTTTCAGTTGAGCGTACTAGATCTTCGCCTGTCTACCAGATGTTGATGCTGTTGCTATGCAACCTCTTACTGGCTTGATAGCATAACAAATGACTAGGCTAAGCATTTGATGTTTTCGGGTGTGTTTGGAAATCCAATCTGGAGTGACAGAGTGCGCTCTGCGTGTTTGTAAATTCTGCTAGTTGTCAGATTGTCTGTTTAGTCAATTCAGAGCACACACTGGACGCTCTGGTCGAGGAATAGCCTGTAAGTTTGATCCAAGCGTTCAATGGCAGTCAAGCACTTAAGCTAACGTTGGCTATCTACTTCCAGACACAAATGAAAGAACACCTCACTGACCATTGTACTCTCCCTAGCAGAGCTGGTTAGGCTGTTTTCCTGTTATCCAGAGCGTTGGTGACTGTAACTGCTGCTGGCAACAATTTAATTATGCTGTTTTTAGGACTTTTCTGACACTGGCCATTTTCAACTTTGTGTTGAGTGTTCATAAATGAATCAGTTATTCTGCACGAGAATTCTCTGAAATCGGAATAGATAGCCAGAATTAACAATGTCAAATGAAACGCACGATGAAACGCCGCTAAGCTAAGAATTAATGTGAATAATCATGTCAATAAACGTTGTGTAGTTAGTTAGATAGCATATACTTTAATATATTGCCTAGCCAGTTCGTTGATTAGGTGCCAACTAACGTTAGGTAACGAAGTTAGCTAACGTACCGGCACATTTATTTATTTTTTTATTTCACCTTTATTTACCCAGGTAGGCAAGTTGAGATCAAGTTCTCATTTACAATTGCGATCTGGCCAAGATAAAGCAAAGCAGTTCGACACATACAACAACACAGAGTTACACACGGAGTAAAACAAACATACAGTCAATAATACAGTAGAAAAATAAGTCTACAATATGAGCAAATGAGGTGAGAAAAGGGAGGTAAAGGCAAAAAAAGGCCATGGTGGCAAAGTAAAAACAATATAGCAAGTAAAACACTGGAATGGTTGCTTTGCAGTGGAAGAATGTGCAAAGTAGAGAGAGAAATAATGGGGTGCAAAGGAGCAAAATAAATAAATACAGTAGGGAAAGAGGTAGTTGTTTGGGCTAAATTATAGATGGGCTATGTACAGGTGCAGTAATATGTGAGCTGCTCTGACAGCTGGTGCTTAAAGCTAGTGAGGGAGATAAGTGTTTCCAGTTTCAGAGATTTTTGTAGTTCGTTCCAGTCATTTACCGCAGAGAACTGTAAGTAAAGGCGGCCAAAGGAAGAATTGGTTTTGGGGGTGACCAGAGAGATATACCTGCTGGAGCGCATGCTACGGGTGGTTGCTGCCATGGTGACCAGCGAGCTGAGATAAGGGGGGACTTTACCTAGCAGTGTCTTGTAGATGACCTGGAGCCAGTGGGTTTGGCGACGAGTATGAAGCGAGGGCCAGCCAACGAGAGCGTACAGGTCCCAGTGGTGGGTAGTATATGGGGATTTGGTGACAAAACGGATGGCACTGTGATGGACTGCATCCAATTTATTGAGTAGGGTATTGGAGGCTATTTTGTAAATTACATCGCCAAAGTCGAGGATTGGTAGGATGGTCAGTTTTACAAGGGTATGTTTGGCAGCATGAGTGAAGGATGCTTTGTTGCGAAATAGGAAGCCAATTCTAGATTTAACTTTGGATTGGAGATGTTTGATGTGAGTAGTTGTCCACGTATTCTAAGTCAGAGCCATCCAGAGTAGTGATGTTGGACAGGCGGGCAGGTGCAGGCAGCAATCGGTTGAAGAGCAGGCATTTAGTTTTACTTGTATTCAAGAGCAATTGGAGGCCACGGAAGCAGAGTTGTATGGCATTGAAGCTCGCCTGTAGGGTTGTTAACACAGTGTCCAAAGAAGGGCCAGAAGTATACAGAAGGGTGTCGTCTGCGTAGAGGTGGATCAGAGACTCACCAGCAGCAAGAGCGACATCATTGATGTATATGGTCCAAGAATTGAACCCTGTGGCACCCCCATAGAGACTGCCAGAGGCCCGGACAACAGACCCTCCGATTTGACACACTGAACTCTATCAGCGAAGTAGTTGGTGAACCAGGCGAGGCAATCATTTGAGAAACCAAGGCTGTCGAGTCTGCGGTGATTGACAGATCCGAAAGCCTTGGCCAGGTCAATGAATACGGCTGCACAGTATTGTTTCTTATCGATGGCGGTTAAGATATCGTTTAGGACCTTGAGCGTGGCTGAGGTGCGCCCAGGACCAGCTCTACAACCAGATTGCATAGCGGAGAAGGTATGGTGGGATTTGAAATGGTCGGTAATCTGTTTGTTGACTTGGCTTTTGAAGACCTTAGAAAGACAGGGTAGGATAGATATAGGTCTGTAGCAGTTTGGGTCAAGAGTGTCCCCCCCTTTGAAGAGGGGGATATGATCGCAGCTGCTTTCCAATCTTTGGGAATCTCAGAGGACACGACAGAGAGGTTGAACAGGCTAGTAATAGGGGTGGCAACAATTTCGGCATACTGCTGATGTAAAGGAAGCGTAGCTTACAAATTGTCAGCCATTTTAAGTCATTACTTTATTACATTGCTCAATATTTTCAATAATTAGTTAAAGCAATGAATTTGTATCCATTCTCGTCGGACTTGGGCTGCATATTTTCCGCCAATCTGAAAAGCTGAAGCCACGCCCATTTTCTGAAGAATTGGATTATGGGACCTAAATATGGAACGCCGTTTGGATCTTTGCGTGTCAAAAAAAAAATACACGCGTTAAATAACAGTATTTGACGGGTCAAATAAGCTTTTTTTCCCAACACGTCAAATAACACAATTACATTCTAAATTTGCATGTGCAAGTTGTACAATACTGGTAATAAGGCATTATTTGTTCAACCGAATGGGAAAACGATGGTGTGAGCATTTGGAATTAGATCAGGATCAAAAATATTTGCAAATATCTTTGGTACCCCAGAAGTTGCTAAAAACATCGGGATCTAGCTTGCTTTAGCTTGGTACCAAGCTAGCACCAATGCAACCAGCCTGAAAACGGTGACCAGTAGAAACTGGAAACTGCAGTCATTTTCAATATTCTTAGCAATGATTTAGGAATTCATGTTAGTAAGTATTAGCTAGTGTGAGGATTCTGTGTTATGCACTATAGGCCGTTACCAAATATGTGATTGAATATTATCTGCTGTTGGCTTGTGTGGATGTACAGTGCCTTGCGAAAGTATTCGGCCCCCTTGAACTTTGCGACCTTTTGCCACATTTCAGGCTTCAAACATAAAGATATAAAACTGTATTTTTTGTGAAGAATCAACAACAAGTGGGACACAATCATGAAGTGGAACGACATTTATTGGATATTTCAAACTTTTTTAACAAATCAAAAACTGAAAAATTGGGCGTGCAAAATTATTCAGCCCCCTTAAGTTAATACTTTGTAGCGCCTCCTTTTGCTGCGATTACAGCTGTAAGTCGCTTGGGGTATGTCTCTATCAGTTTTGCACATCGAGAGACTGACATTTTTTCCCATTCCTCCTTGCAAAACAGCTCGAGCTCAGTGAGGTTGGATGGAGAGCATTTGTGAACAGCAGTTTTCAGTTCTTTCCACAGATTCTCGATTGGATTCAGGTCTGGACTTTGACTTGGCCATTCTAACACCTGGATATGTTTATTTTTGAACCATTCCATTGTAGATTTTGCTTTATGTTTTGGATCATTGTCTTGTTGGAAGACAAATCTCCGTCCCAGTCTCAGGTCTTTTGCAGACTCCATCAGGTTTTCTTCCAGAATGGTCCTGTATTTGGCTCCATCCATCTTCCCATCAATTTTAACCATCTTCCCTGTCCCTGCTGAAGAAAAGCAGGCCCAAACCATGATGCTGCCACCACCATGTTTGACAGTGGGGATGTTGTGTTCAGGGTGATGAGCTGTGTTGCTTTTACGCCAAACATAACGTTTTGCATTGTTGCCAAAAAGTTCAATTTTGGTTTCATCTGACCAGAGCACCTTCTTCCACATGTTTGGTGTGTCTCCCAGGTGGCTTGTGGCAAACTTTAAATTACACTTTTTATGGATATCTTTAAGAAATGGCTTTCTTCTTGCCACTCTTCCATAAAGGCCAGGTTTGTGCAATATACGACTGATTGTTGTCCTATGGACAGAGTCTCCCACCTCAGCTGTAGATCTCTGCAGTTCATCCAGAGTGATCATGGGCCTCTTGGCTGCATCTCTGATCAGTCTTCTCCTTGTATGAGCTGAAAGTTTAGAGGGACGGCCAGGTCTTCGTAGATTTGCAGTGGTCTGATACTCCTTCCATTTCAATATTATCGCTTGCACAGTGCTCCTTGGGATGTTTAAAGCTTGGGAAATCTTTTTGTATCCAAATCCGGCTTTAAACTTCTTCACAACAGTATCTCGGACCTGCCTGGTGTGTTCCTTGTTCTTCATGATGCTCTCTGCGCTTTTAACGGACCTCTGAGACTATCACAGTGCAGGTGCATTTATACGGAGACTTGATTACACACAGGTGGATTGTATGTATCATCATTAGTCATTTAGGTCAACATTGGATCATTCAGAGATCCTCACTGAACTTCTGGAGAGAGTTTGCTGCACTGAAAGTAAAGGGGCTGAATAATTATGCACGCCCAATTTTTCAGTTTTTGATTTGTTAAAAAAGTTTGAAATATCCAATAAATGTCGTTCCACTTCATGATTGTGTCCCACTTGTTGTTGATTCTTCACAAAAAAATACAGTTTTATATCTTTATGTTTGAAGCCTGAAATGTGGCAAAAGGTCGCAAAGTTCAAGGGGGCCGAATACTTTCGCAAGGCACTGTATATGTTATGCAACATAGCTGACTTGAGACATTGTCAACAGTTTCAGGGCCATGGGCCTTTCTCGGGATGGAAAAATACAGAATAACATAAAAACAGGAACAAACGGTGTTTTGTTAGATAACAGGAGCCAGGTGTGTGATAAATGTATAGAGTGCATGGGCACATAGATATTCTACACAACTACAACAACTGACCGCTGAAGCGCCTAGGGGGCTGGGACCAGCTCGTGCGCCAACAATCAACGATAGGCTGAGTGAGTTTAAACCACGCCCAGTCTCTACTTTGACAGGCCGGCTCGGAAGCAGGAACTACTTCTGTCAGAGTATATTATAATAACTTCGTCAGGAACAAGTCAGTTCTCGGTTTGCCCTGCGAGGTGTGACAGAGAGCCCATATATACGAAAATTGCATTTACCACTTATTGCTTAGCTAATAAAAAGTACATAGTATACAATTCGGTGACTCAGTGTCATACTTATCCTGATAACAGATTCGATTAACGCAACTCTTAACACTAGGTAGCCACTTATTGTTCTCCTATTGAAATAACTAGCTAGCCAGCTACTTAACCCTATTGCTCACATTATAACGTTATAAGAAGCCAGTTAGCTTCATCTGGCTAGTATTGCTTGACCAGACAGGGTTATGTGTTGTAAAGCTAGCCACAATAAAGATTAGCCACAATAATGGAATTTGCGTTTCACCTTGAAAATAAAAGTCAATATTAGAAAGTGGTGGAGAAGGTTACAATTGGTGGAATCATGCCATATTTCGACTAGATCATGTTAAACAAGGTTGGAGTGTTGGAATGTGGAGCAATGAAATGGTGTATAAGTACTCGGTGACACCTACAGAACACAACTGTGAAGAGTTTATGCAAATATTAGCATCTTAGCTCTTATTGCGGGACTTTGACTATGGGAAATCACCTCCACAGTCAGCCTATTGCGCATATTGACATTCAAATTGTACTGTACAGCCTTACCTAAGGATTGGGGATCAATGAAATGGGGTATCAGTCTACTCAGTACACAAGTCCTTTTTTCCCCAAAGTCCTCCTCAGAGTGATCAGGCTCCAAAACATCCACATTGCATAGTTTCTCCTCTGGAATTGTGTTCAATACACATAGTAGGTTCACTGGTAATATAATGTGGCTCAATTCACAGTTGTTTAAGAGTCCTGCAATAAGAGCTACGACGCTAATGTTCACTAGATGTCACTGAGTAGACTGATACCCCATGTCATTGATCCAAAATCCATAGGTAAGGCTGTACAGTGAAATGGGTATTCCCCAAATGCAATTCTATAGTCGTAACACATTCACAGTTTGATTTCAAGAGATTTGTCAAATTAATCAATTGTCTTTTGTTGAATTTATATAAGAACATTCCAACCTCGTTTAGCATGATCTATTCCATTATGGCATGATACCACTATTTGTATTAATTTGCATTATTTTCATTGCAATACTTTTATTTTGAAGGCGAATCGCAAATTCCACTATTGTGGCTAATCCTTATTGTGGCTAGCTTTCACATAGGTGGGTCAGATCACCATTTAATCAAATAGGAACGGTCTTAAAAATTTGGGGCATTTTAAATGACGACACCTAGATAGAAGGTTAGCTAGCTAACTATAGCTACTGAAACAGTACTTTTGCTATGTTTTTGGGGAAGAACATTGTTTGCATCCATCCATTTTAGCTAAATGTGATTTTCTGGATTTTTGTTTTAGATTCCGTCTCTCACAGTTGAAGTGTACCTATGATAAAAATTACAGACCTCTACATGCTTTGTAAGTAGGAAACACCGCCGATTTTACAGGTTATCAAATACTTGTTCCCCCCACTGTATATTGTGGCTTATATATATATATATAAGTAAACAGGAGCTGTGTTATATATATATATATGCATACTCCGTATTTTGGCAAATTTAGTACGACATTCGGGAACTTTTGGCATACTAACTATAGCCATACTATGACCAATAAGCATACTACTAGATTCACGTCATAACTAATACGGTTAGTGAGAGTATTCGAACACAGCTCCTGTTTCACTGTTAACTACTGCACTGCTGTCATCTCTACATGCCATGACAATGCTAAGTAAACACATATTGATCAAGGACAGGTGTGATAATATAAAATGAAGAGAAAACATACATTCCACATACGAGTTTATCAAGAAAACATGTTTCAATGATTCATGTCCACAGAGCTAAATATAGATTTCCTGCCCAATTATCATGAGGAAATTTAGAAATGGGGCAGGAAACGCAGTACATTCAACAGTAAAACAAATTATGAAACTGGGCAATTCAAGTACCAGAAATGAGGTGTAATTTAGAGCTATATGTGAACAGCAATAGAAAGTTATATGTTTTGTGTATTCAGCAAAATATCAGGCCAGGACTGATAAGGGGGTGAAATCATGTTGTTGTTGAAATTCCATACAATAACCTGCAACAACTGGCTCAGAATGACCCAAAATAAAGATTTTAAATAATTTTATTGAAAGATCAGTCCCAGACCCTTATGGTTTCAAAAAGCAGGCTTTGGGTTTAAGCGACAACATCCCAGACTCTTTTCCAAAGCCATCTCTTTGCCAAAACAGCAGCATTTGTAATCATATGAAAACTTATACAACAGGTCACTTGGCACATCCAATTCATACCATGGTGTACGGTTCTGGCAGTTAATACTTAAACACAACTAGTTTCATATCCAAGCAAATGCATTTACCATCTTTATTGATGAAATGAATGGATTGACCGCAAGTGATGTATATGGATGTATACAGTAATCATATCAGAATGTCTCTATAAAACAACTCAATGAGAGTATGAGACCAGCGAAAAGTTGCTTCTTATTTAAAGAGCTCATCATTACTGGGTGATGACAAGAATGGGGTCTGGTGAATGTTTTGTGACCAGAATCCAATGTTCTCTTTCCAGATGCAATCTGTCAAATGAATCTTTCAGCATCAGCCATGTTGCGTAGTGTTTGGATTTCATGTGTGATGAAACAGTAAAAACTTACATGGAAACATCTAAGCAGAGGCATGTAGATCCATTTGAAGTGAATAAGAGCCCCACTCACATCTTTAACATGTCATCAAGCCTTTGGTTTAGGGCAATACTGGTTTAAAATGGGATGTTCAAAATAAACCAACATTTACTCAAATGGATTATGCCATTTGGTCAATTCCTGGGAGAGCATCTTGTTTTGGTATTAATGCTGGTCAGAACATTGTCAAATAGTTTCCATTTGGAGGTTTAAATCAGGGCTTTGCATGTCGTTGGGAAGCTGTTTCAAGTAAAGATACTAATACGGGTCATTTTAAGACATTCGGAAAGCATGCACTGATGGACAAAGTGAAAATACACATTGACAAAACCCAGGTAAGAGTAACTAATATTTGCAACAAAAAAAGTGGACTTTTCATATTCACATAAAATGGTCAATATCAGAAATGCATTAGTTGACTAGACCAAACTTGACTGAAGGGATTGAGAGCTTAGTGAAGAACAGTTTACAAAACATTACAGCTTTTCTGATCATTTCAGGGGCTTTCGGGACACATTGAAGAGCTGTAATACTGTAGCCTGGCAGATACACAAGAAGGATAATTGAGTCATCCACTCCACTTGGAAGATGTGAGGCTGGTCCTGGGTGCACAGTCACCTTGACAATCATATTGATGAACAAACACGGGGTTGAAAAAAAAGAAAAAAAACTTGTTTAAGAGCAAATTGTTTGTATTGACTAAAGGGAAATTATAACCAACATATTCCACTACATTGAACATAGAAAAGTTACAATGGTAAATGCTGCTGCATGGGGTATACTAATATCTTTCAATTTATGATTAAAACAGACGACATGTTGAAGCTGATTATTCCATCTTCCGTTTGCATTAGGTGATACAATTTTGCCTGAGGAGAGTGGGTTTTGCACATTTCTGACAGTAAACTGGCTTTACAATTGCGTAGGTAAGCTGAAAACAACCTTGCCCCACAGCAGATCGGCATAGCCAAGTACCATCACTAACTATAATTACAGTTTACCATGACCAATTATGAAAAATACTTGACCAGCCTGTGTTAACCCTTTATATTCATTAAGCTCCTATCAACCGAGGATGCAGCTGCTCTTCCATGATGTCCTTCTGGTTAAGACATATGAACAAGAAGTAAGAAAAGCCTAACAGAGGCACCTGTGCCTGACTGGAGTTTTTATAGCATTGTCTTTATTAATTGATGGGGAGTTGTATCTCTTTAAAAGGAAACAAGTTATGAACAGCAACAGATGGATAATTTGATGGCAGCTTTTGCATAAAATACTGTCTGACATCCAAGAGGAAGAAAAAAAACAAGACACTGCCTTGTAGTACTGATTGAGGAGTGTAAATTATAACAGATCTTGTTACCCCTATGTAAGTCCAAAAAGAAAAAAATAAATTAAAAAAGAAAACATAGTAAAATAGTTGATCAGAAAACGTGATATCACAATCCATATTTTTTTCTCTGAAACTATTTGCATTTGGCTTAAGATCTGCTGACTCCCTTTTCAGTGTCACTATCACCCCCCAGTCTACAAACCAGGAAAGGCTGTTTGGAGATGTCCAAAGAATGTGGATTTTCCATTTCTACTCTTTGAGAAATCTGTGTGCACTAAGGTGGGCTGAGAGTATGAGAAACACCACCACAAAGCTTTTCCGGATGCAATGTAGCTACACAACGATCTGGCCAAACATGCCACAGTCTTAAAAAAAGAAAATATAATGTGGTCTGCTTTGTCCTCACTAGTGCTTTTGGCCCCAATGAGGGGAATACTCCCTTCATGGCATCTTTAATAAGTACTTTTAGAGCAAGCAGAATCCAGTTTCTTTCTCTGTCTGGTTTCCAGAGAGAAAAGAGTAAATGTCAAACTAGTGCCAGTTATGAAGTTGCTGATGATCATATTCTGCTATAAGTTTCTTTATATGTGCCAGTTTGTTGTGTAGATATTCACAGCGATTCTTCTCTTGGCTATAGTTTCGATTCGTCTGTGAGGGATAGAAAAACAATCAGTATTTGCGCAGAAATTCCTTGAGCAGCTTTACGAAAAGGAAAAAAAAAGAAATCAGATGCAAAGCTTACCTTTTTTATTTTACGATATTCTTGGAGTATCTGATTGTGGATTGTCTGTAAAAGAAAATACAAAACGATTTATAAAATGGATCAATCAGTGATTTCATTCAAATTTTAATCCTGAAGTCGAACATGAAAACAAAAACTCCGGACGGCACCATAGTGCAGCTGAAGTGCTTAGGCAGAACAGTAGTCACAATGCTCCAGGGGGTGTACCTTGTACTGGTCTGTGCCTTGTTGGAGCTGCTTGAGCTCAGTGTCGAGCACAGTGAACTGCCGAGTGATGCCCTCTATCCGAGAGTGGAGGCCACGGTACTCACTGTACTCAGTATTAAAGTCATTCTTGTAGGTCTGACGCTGCTCGGAAGAGCCAATCACGGTATACTTCCTGTTCAGAGGGGGGGGAAATGCAGAACTAAGAAAGAGGAGTGATTCAATGAAATACCTTTCAATTGCGCACTTTCCATGTCGTCAAGATCTGTTGCTGGAAACAGTCATTTCATTATACATGTATTGTGGTTTTGTAAGAAGAAGGAAGTGCTTACGATAAATAGTCTGCCATCTCAGTCGATGACGAAGGAACACTGGTGTTGTTGCACATTCCATTGAGATCTGAAAGGAAGCACAAGGTGACTTGGTAAGATGTATCGGCTTCAATGGAGAAGGGTTATGAAGACTCACTATTTATTATCACTTACATCAGTCAGGGCTTCCATTCACAAGAACGCAGACTGCAGTAATCTAGGTATAGTGTTCATATATACATTTGATCAAGTCATGTCAATTGGGACAAAAATCAGATATTTGAACTGTAAGGATGAGTATGTGTTGTCTTTCCATTGTGCAAAATGTCTAATGAATTACCCGATTTAAAACTCATGAGCTGGAATCATGCTTAGCAGTAGAGGTCCCCAATTTTGCCAATCGGTCACCTGATTTAACTGAGTACCAATGTGATTACTACAAACAATGACTATAGATCTCTATACTATGACAACTCACCTGTGCTCCTGTGTGGAATACTGCTGCTCTTCAGGTTGTCAGGGCTGGAGGTGATGTCACAGGCCTTTCTTGGTTCAGGAATACGCTCCTCCACTCCTTTCCTCTCCCTCTCTTTCTCTCTCTCCTTGGACTTTTCCTTGTCTTTGTGTTTTTTGGACTTCTTCTTGGACTTGCCGTGCAGGGAAGGCGAGGAGCTCTTGCCTCGGGGCCTGTCGAGGCCCATGTGTCTGGGGGACGAGTGGCCCAGGCTTGGTACGGACAGTGCTGCAGGCCCAGAGAAGACAGGTGGCTGGCTCAGTCTCTCGGCCATGGCTGCCTCCTGGTTCTCACAGTCCCGGCCATTGTGGCTGGAGTCGTTGCTGACGTCAGAGAGTGGGTCGAAGGGCCGGGGGATGTCCAGCAGGGGGAGCTGGGAGCTGGATGTCACACTGTCTCCTACTGCCGCGACCACGGCCCCGCTCACCTCCTTCCCATTAGAGGAACTCAGCTTGCCATTTACTGGTCCCGCTGCCTTGTTGGCGAGGTGTGATATCCTGGGCTTTTTGTTGGCCAGTGGATCGATGAAATCCGCAGCCGGCCGTTTCTGGCAGAAAGAGTTTGAGGCACAAAATGAAACTGGGAATGTGGACTCATTTCACCTCTAAGGATTCTGAGGAAAACTATGAGCTATAGTTTCTATTGATGACACATCAAGATAAAGAATATATACAAAAATTAAGTTAATGTGCTGTGCTGGTGAGAAGCAGAGGAGAAGGTCAGAGTGAAAGGGAACTCGGCTACACTGAGTGTATGATAACCGTGCCCTTTCCACACAATGCATGGTATTGTATTACTAACAGACTTCATTTGAACCGGCCTACACTAACAACTTTAGAAGTGGCTGACCTAATCACAGTGGAGCAGGAAGTCCTTGGTTCTGAAATAATACTAGGCCCAGTTTAAAGCCCTGTGGATCGGCACAGCTCCTTAACCTGTTTAGTTTGGCAGAACTCCTCGAACGTCTCTCACCAAACCAGACTGGCCACATAGACAACTGCTCCGCTGTGGGTTTCTGTTTACAGCTAGTGTTCCTCAACACCATTGCACGTTTGTGTGTACGAAGGAGGGGGAGACTGGAGTGTGTATTTGCTAATGTGTAAGGGAGGGAACGGAAGGGAAAGGACATGAGGTGTCTGAGGTGAAAACTCAGAGGGGAAGGAGCTAATAATAAAATCTATAGTAACTCCACAGAGAACAATGAGACATATTTCCCTGGATGTATAAATGCTCCTTGCTTGTTCTGCCCACTATGACTAATTTGCTCCCATTGGAAACGACAAGCTGTGGTCTCTCTTGGTTTAGTTATAAAAATCTTTGGTAACTCCTCCTTAGAGGACGCTCTGTGAGGACAGTGGGGAGGAGGTGGAAAAGAATAAAGGGGTGGAGGAGCATGGCGCGTGTAGCTTAGTTGGTAGAGCGCAACGCCAGGGTTGTGGGTTCGATTTCCACGGGGGACCAGTATGGGGGAAAAAGTATGAAAATCTACGCCCCTCACTACTGTAAGTCGCTCTGGATAAGAGCGTCTGCTAAATGACTAAAATGTAAGAGAAGGAAATGGAGGAAGAAGAGTAGGCTTACCTGCAACGGGGAGCTGCTGGACAGCTCTTTGGGAGGGCTCACTGGGACTGGGACCTCAACTGGAGGTGGCGGAGCCACTGTGGTGGTGGTCGTGTTCTGAGTCTGACTTTGGGCCTGACTCATTTTCCTAAAACAAAGCAAGTCAAATTGAGTCACCACACAGTGAGACATAAATAATACATTGCAGAGAGGCCAAAATTTTGACTTTCATTATTTGTGGAAAAACTTTGCGTTCGGGTTAAATCTATTGCTGAAGTAGGTCGAGGCACATTGGGGCCATACTTGCGAATATTAGAAAAGTGTAAACTTTCTCAGGTCTCAAAATGCGCATCAGACAATGAAAATCAATCAGCGTAGTTGCACTTGATGAAATACTACATACTGTATATCCACCAACCAATGGCATTTCTTAAAATAGGTCAAATTGGCCACCAGCAGGATATTTTAAACCTCCAGATTGAAGTGTTGAATGCCAATATAGCATGATCATTCTTGACTAGGCTACTAATGTTAGACAAAATGCAAAAGGCAAGTCTTTGCATATAGGCCTATGACAAAAATCACGTTTTGCTAATCCGTTTCTCACACACACACACCCATGTGCTTCTGTGGGAAAAAGCTCAAGGTCTACACAACATTTAATGCACATGAAAAAAAAAAAAAAAAAAAAGTCAGAGCATGGCCTGTCATGTACCATCATCATTGCATCCTGGTGGAGTTTGAGTTTGACTCAAATGACAGTGTACATTAAAAGGAAAAATCCGACCACACTGAAAAATAATTTAAAAAGTGGTTTAAGAAAAACACTGTTTGGTGAACAAATTTTGGCATTATAATAAGGTTGGTAGCAACATGGAAAATCTTTGGAAACCTGTTGCAGCTCAAGTCGACAAAAAAAATCCACAATGCAATTCTCTGTGCTGACTGGCTAGCTAGGTAGCCAGCCAGCAAATGTAGCTACACACAATATCAGCATGCAAAGTAACTAGTTCACTGTAAAATCACCTAAACAAACTGCACTATCAATTTAGAAGTCTAGCCCATTTTTTTTCCACAGCAAGAGAGTTGCCATATTAATACAATAAACCCTTTTTCATTATCAAGCCAATTAAGAATATCGTAGAAACTTGTAACCGCGTTAGAAATGCAGTAATTATTATATTGTGAAAAAAAACACATTGTGAGCTATGACATGAAGTAATTTGAATATGTTGCAGGAGAATCATTTTCCCTTATTTAACTCGCCAGATCATTTCCCATCAATGGATGTCGATTTAACTCGATTGAATGCTATGATTAAGCAATAAGACACAAGTGGGTATGGGAGCCAAGTGGTTAGAGTGTTGGGCCAGTAACCAAAAGGTTGCTGGATCGAATCCCCGAGCTGATGAAGTAAAAATCTGTCGTTCTGCCCCCGAACAAGGCAGGTAACCCACTGTTCCCCGGTAGTAGGCCGTCATTGTAAATAAGAATTTGTTCTTAATTGACTTGCCTAGTTAAATAAAAAGGTTAAATAAAAATATGGCCAATATACCACGGCTATGGGCTGTTAAGCATGACGCATCACGGAGTGCATGGATACAGTTGTTATCCGTGGTATATTGGCAATTACCACAAATCCCCAGGGTGCCTTATTGCTATTATAAACTGGTTGCCAATGTAATTGGAACAGTAAAAAGTATATTTTTGTCATACCCGTGGTATATGGTCTGATATCAAATCAAAGTTTATTGGTCACGTACGCCGAATAGAACAGGTGTAGACCTTAGTGAAATGCTTACTTACAGGCTTTAACCAGCAGTGCAAAAAATGTATTAGGTGAACAATAAGTAGGTAAAGAAATAGAACAGTAAAAAGACAGGCTATATACAGTAGCGAGGCTATATACAGTAGCGAGGCTATATACAGTAGCGAGGCTATATACAGACACCGATTAGTCAGGCTGATTGAGGTAGTATGTACATGAAGGTATGGTTATAGTGATTATACATATATGATGAACAGAGAGTAGTAGTAGTGTAAAAGAGGGGTTGGCAGGTGGTGGGTGGGACAATGCAGATAGTCCGGTTAGCCAATGTGCGGGAGCACTGGTTGGTCGGCCCAATTGAGGTAGTATGTACATGAATGTATAGTTAAAGTGACTATGCATATATGAACAGCTTTCAGCCCAATCAGCATTCAGGGCTCAAACCAGGTTTATAACTGTAAATAAATCCCCTTTGCGGATATGCATAACCATAGATAAATCCGACAGGAGAGTTTGAGTGATGAAAGTTGGACAGAGGATCTTAATCTCTTAGCAAGAAATACTTGGACGAACATAATAAATTAATGCTAGGCTATTTTCTGGCAAATGTGCTGCTATTTGCCAGATGTTAAGACTACAAACCATTATAAAATAGCCCATTTGTGAGATTGACTTGTCATTTCAATAGGCATAGGCTACAGACTGATTGCAATTCAACTTTGCCATTGTTTGCTTAGACAAAGGCAGGTAGCCTATAGGCCTACATCTAATTTCAGATTGTCTAAGCAACTGTAGACTATATGTAGTCAAGATGTAAACTCAATAATTTAGCAGCTTGCTTAGTTCAAATTAAGATTTATTCAACATGAATAGCGAGGCGATTTTGAGGTAAGAAGTGCTTGTGTTTCCCAAACCATGCTGGAATAGGCTACTGAGGATGGGGTCATAACTTTAAATCACCGAGTTAAATATTAATGTATATGAAGTGAATATGCTTGTCAACAAAAGTATTTAACTTGTAGCCTAATCTGACCGCTGTTACCGTCAATCTAACAACTACGTTCTAACAACTGCGTTAGAGCTTCCAATTTAATTAACTAAACATGTCCCTTAATAATGGCATAATAACATTGAAGATAGGCTATTTATTCAATTGGTTTGACAGCTACAGGTAGGCTACACAAGTGGCACAATGTGATTTGCAATGACTTCAGTGATCTCATCATTTCAACATATGTATTGTATCAAATGGTTACTCACAATGGCATATAAATTAATAGGCTACTTGATGGCCAGAGGAAAATGTATCAGTCTCCACATTTAATGTCAGTTTCATTGAGGACTTTTGTCCATGAAAAGAACCACGCGAGGGAGTTCCATAACTTCCACTTCAAATTTTCTCTTGGCCAGCCCCCGAGACCCAAGAATTCAGCATGTGTAAAACCCTTCGCTTTATGTGGTTTTCCATGAGAAAAGTTGACATTGGAATGAACAGAATTTTGCAAATATATCCAATGCGCTCTAGAGCGCCTATAGTCGTTTTTCCTGTGCTTTGTTGCCTGATTTCTTGATGTGCATCAGTTCTAGCGCGTTAATGTTTTATGGAAGAAAGGTTGGAAATAGGTCTCTCCATAATGACAACGTGAACGCGATTGGTCGACAATCTGCTGGGTGGGGCGTTATACGTTCCTTCATTCATTGGATCCATATCTCCTTTCTATAATATCGCTAGGATTTGGCACCATGCGATGCACCCCCCTGGACTAAAGGGGCAGACAAATAGGAAACATTTGCAAGACCCTCTGTTAAATTACACATTTCCTGAGGTAAGAATATCTAAAAAATAAATAAAAATAAAAAATGAAATATGATCAATGGCTCATTCGAGAGTTGTGACATCAGATAGTATTGAAATCTGACATGTATGATAGACGTTTTCGCGATCTTAGTCGTATTCTTATTAACTTCCAATGTAGCAAAAGAGACTTCATCACAGTGCTACATCATGCCGGACGGATTTCTGCCTGCTTGAATACCAATAACTCACAGATACACATTAAATGACCCAGGTAATCAACAGATCAGAGATGCACAAAAACAACATAACATTCAACAAACATTTTTGTTAAGGAAAACACTTCACTGCTGTCCTCG